>NW_007727292.1:57247-74349 GCF_000696425.1 Galeopterus variegatus | reverse complement strand
CATGTTGTCTGGAGGTGAAGCAACCATTTTATGGTTATGATGCTGAGGAAGATAAGACACAAAAGTAGAATGGGCCAGGGTTCCTGCGTATGTCTTCGACAGCTGCATCCTGGAATGCCCACATATTTACTGTCCTATATATGAGAAAAATAAACCCCTATCGTGTAAGCCATTGGTAGTCAGATTTTTTCCTTTTTCTAGCTGAGTGAATTCCTAAGGGACACAGAAAGACATTCAGGACTGGTTTTGTACCTTCTTGTCATATTATCTCTGACAAGAAGTCCCAAACACCAGGTGACAGTTTTTTGGATATTTATTGGGTCTTGTGATGTTGGAGGAAGGTCAAGCTTATTTAGGTTTCCTATTCCGCATCTTTCCTATGCAGGTAAGAGATGTATGAAAGTGATAAATAATGGAAAGGAATTCACAATAGAGCAACACATTCTGAGGGGTTTATGAGGAATAAGAAAGAGGCTTTAGAATTAGATTCAGTGTGCTCTGTGAATACATGAAAGTACCACAGGCCATTTATTTTATTATTTTGGTTCTAGTTCATGAGAGGTATGTCTTCCTTTACTATCTGTGTTCTCTGTGAGTCATTCCTACTCCTTATTCATTATAGCAATGGGAGCTGCACACGGTAGAGGCTTCAAGCACCCGCCCTATTGGCTCTAGACTTGAGCCAGCACCTAATGAAGTTGAATGAGGATGTGCTTGACTATGCTCAGTGCATAACCTCTGTGAAGACCTCAAGTTTTGGACCATATTGAAACACTCTCCCCATATTCTTCCTTTCCCACCCGATTAAAGTTTAATATAAGTTCCATCTATTTCAGCGGAAGTGATGTCTAAATGTAGGGAGCAAGAGAGGTTTATATCTTTTGCATGAAAGATAGACTTATGTTAGTAAGTACTTAAAGACTGGGTTATACGGTGTTTTCTCAAAATAAATATCTTGCTGAAGGTCACAATATAAGGCATCTTTTTAATGTTTTAAAGAAAAAATAATGATTTTTAATAGCCCAGTATGCTATGTATTAGGTACTACTAATTGTAGTATGGAAAGGTAATGGTACCATCCCCATTTTGTAGATCAGTAAACTTAGAGCCAGAAAGAATGAGTTATTTACTCAAATCATAAAAACTACTCAATGACAGAACCAAGGTTCTACTGCAGACCTGATGCCAGTGTCTCTGGAATTTCTGTTGCTCAGTTAAAAAAAAAATGTATAAGAAAATAGATGGTGCTAAAAAAAATCATTTTCATTAAATTTATCAGGATTTCCCCATCTATGGACACAGTAAATATTAAGATCTTTTCAAACACAGTATGTGTTGAATAGATTTAAGCTCAAATGATTTTAAGGAATTTTGTTTTGATGTAAAACAAAGATTGAGTCAATTATTCAAAATCAGATGTAGCAATAATTGCTTCATGTTAAAACCAGATCATGTGGAAACTTGCAAATTATTCTATGGATAAGCCTTTTTATATTTACAAAGTTTAAATAAAGAAGAATGCCGATATGAACAATTAATACATTAGCTTCCAGATGAATGTTTTATTATATTTAGAATATTTTGTGAGATGTTTGTCATAGTCAAATGGATTTTAAAGCCAGGTACTATCACGAATAAGTTATATTTGTATTTACAGTTTACTGCACTCTCAAATTTTATTTTATACCTTATACTTTGGCTCAGAAGAAAAAGATGGCAAATTAATAAGCTGAACATTTGTTGAACCTTGGGTAATGGAAGGTAAATTGTTTAGAACAATTCACCCAATGAAGACAGTGAAAAGATCTGGAATACATACACATACTCACATTTATACATCTCTCTTTGTGTGTCTGTGTGTGTGTGTGTGTACAGATGCTCCTTGACTTACAATGGGGTTATGTTTAGATATTTTCAATCTACGATGGGTTTAGCTGGATGTAATCCCATCCTAAGTCCAGGAGTATACTGAATGCATATCACTTTTGCACCATTGTAAAGTCAAAAATTCCTAAATCCAAGCAGTATAAATAGGGGACTATCTGCATATTCCAGGATACTATGATCAAGACCCAGGAGAGGATAAATTCTAAGGATTGTGCCATATATGTGAGGGTTGCTTTTCTCCTTTTGTCATCAGTGGAGTGATTACTGAGAAGCTGAGCAGTGTTTTTGAGGGCATTTGGTGTAAAAATAGAGGATCTGTCAGTGATGGAGGCCAGGTGAACCTCCTTTACCTTAGCATCATATTTTAAATGTCTACACCTTCATTATAAGAGACACAGAGAGAAATTTCTGCTCATGAGAACTCCAGCTCAGTGTTGTTATCAACTTAATGATTAAGACTTAATCTTTAAAGTGTGAACAAAGTGATCTGGTTTCAAATGCTGGCAAGAGCAAAGAAAAATAATGAATGAATAAAATAAGGTAAAATAACTTAAAATCCTCTTAGGTTTCAATATTTCTAAAAATGGTTCTGTGAATACAAAATGATATCTATACACACAAGGGAACAAAAGGCAAACCAAACCAAACCAAAACAAAACCCCAAACCTAGCAGGAACAGCAGACAATACGTGCACAGAAACTCCAGATACTGAGTTGTCAGATCCCAATTTTACAGTGCCTTATATGTACTATTTTCTAGGAAGTAAAAGACAAGATTGAGAATTTCGGCAGATTATTTTCAAGAAATGGACACTTTAGTACTCAAGAGTATAACCGAACTAAGATTTAACAAATGGGATCACGAGTGGATTGGACACAGATGAAGAAATATATTTGAAATAGAGGAAAAGACATAATAAAAATATCCAAAACCAAGAATGGATTAAAGGATGGGCAATACATAAGACAAAAATCTAGAGGACACAATAGGAATGTTTTATATATATATGTATACACACACACACACACACACATACATGCACATCCCTACACTCATACACACACGAACATACACAGGTGGTGAAGAAGAGCAAGTATACACACACACACACACACACACACATACATGCACATCCCTACACTCATACACACACGAACATACACAGGTGGTGAAGAAGAGCAAAGAATGAGAAAGAAACAAAATTTGAAGAGACAATGGCTAAAATTTTTTCAAAACAGATTAAACACATCAAGACAAATTTTTGCAGAAACCCAAAAATAGAATAAATAGAAATCCGTACCTAAGCACAACATATGAAGAAAAAAAGAGGATAAATTTTTAAAAGCAACCAAAGGAGAGAGAAATAAATGTGATCAAAGGAGCAGCAGAATGACAGCTGCCTTCCCAATAGGGAAAATGAAATCCAGAGAACTTGGATTGATATCTCCAGTGTGCAAAAGGAAATAACTGCCAAACAACAACAAAATAAATAAATTTATAAAAAAGAATAGTAAAATACCTTTCAATTATGTAGCGATTGGGAGGTGACATGATGGATGCTTCTGGAATGTTGACAATGTTTGTTTCTGACACAGGTGGTAGTTACACATGTGTTCACTTTATGATAATGCATTAATCTGTACCATATACGGTTACTCTTTAGTTGATCTCATCTAGTCTGACACTTTGAATATGCCAACAACTTCCAAATTACATTTCATCTCATAGAGATATATTTTTATTAAGTTCACACCGTGTATCAAGCTACCTATTTTATATCACCACTTGGGTTTCCAATAAGCATCTCAAACTCAACATGTCTAAAACTGAGCTTCTGATATTCATCTCCCCTCCCGCATATTATCATTCCAGTGTGTAGTAAATCTATTCTTCCAGGCTTAAAATTTTGGTGTTACTCTTGACCCTCTTTTTCTCACACTCTACATATGATCTATTAAAAAGTTCAACAAAAATATGTAATCAGAGTATGTTAAAGAGAGATCTCCACTCACTCCCATGTTCATTGTAGCATTATTTATGGTAGTCAAGATGTGGAATTAACCTAAGTGTTTATCAGTGGATGAATAAAGAAAAAAACATATACACAGTGGAATACTATTTGGCCGTAAAAAAGAAAATCCAATGACTTGTGACAATGTGAATAAACATGGAGGACATTATGTTAAGTTTAATAAGCCAGGAACAGACATACAAATACTACATGATCTCACTTACATGTGGAATCTAAAAAAGTTGAACTCATGAAAGTAGAAATTAGAATGGTGGTTACCAGAGGCTGAGGTAGTGCGGAGGTGGTGGAGGATAGGGTGACGTTGGTCAAAGGATACAAAATTTTAGTTAAATAGGAGGAATAACTTCAAGAGATCTATTGTAGAATGTGTTGACTTGGTTAATAACATATTCTTGATAACTGCTGAGAGATTTTACATGTTCTCATAACAAAAATGATATGAGATAATGCATATGTTAATGATTAGCCATTCCACAATGTATATATATGTTTCAAAACATCATCATGTACATGTTAAATATATACAATTTTGTCAATTAAAAAAATAAAATAAAATGTTTTTTAAAAAGTTCCATTTGGTTTTTCCTTCTAAATAACTTGACCACTAATTACCACTCTTATAGTGACCCTCCTACCCAAGCCACCATGATCTCTCTCACCTCAAAGACTATTTTAGCTTCCCTAACTGGTTTTTCTGCTTCTGCCTGTGGGCTTCTATACTGTACACTCAATAGAACAGCCAGAACATCCTGCTAAAATATCCATCAGTTGTCCCGGATGCTTCCCATCTCCAGGCACTATTTTCAAGGACTCCTTAGCCATCCTTTTCTTCCCCATTTCCCCTCTGGCTTCATGTCCTCCTGCTTTCCCTGTAGTTCATTATATCCCAGTGACAGCAGCCTCTGTTCTGATTTTTGTGACCTGGCTTCTCAATTAGAGTTTTTGAATTTGTTGTTCCTCTGGCTGGAATATTTTTCCTCCAGATATCCTCACAGCTTGCTCCCTAACCTTCTTCAGATTCTTACACACAAGTCACATGCTCACCTGGTCACCCTAACTTTCCTCCATGTTCCACATGGATGCACATCTGTGAACAGATTTTATCACTTTTCCCTGCTTTTCCCCTACCTTTTAGCACTTGCTTTTATCTCACATAAAATTTAATATCTTATTTATATTTTCATTGTCTGTCTTGACACTAAAATGTAAGTCCTATGAGGGCAGAGATGTTTGTTAGTTTGATCATAATTATAACCCCAATGCCTAGAAAAGTGCCTAAGCATGAATATTTGTTGAATAAATGTTGAATAAGTAAAGAGAAAGTAAAAGAGTAACTTCCTACTACATATACTTGTAAGTATTTTAATGGGTGGCTTAAATAATGAGCACATGGTAAATTAAAGCAAGACAACCTAGATAAAAAATATCTCGAAACATGTTTGTTAGACTATCTGGCTATAATAAAGGTAGATTATCTAAGTAATTAGTTTTTATATGAGTTTTAATTAATTAATTTTAAGCATACTTAGGTATAAAAATAGCCCAGTGATTAAAAATATCATGTAGTAATAAAACATTTGAGGTACAGTAAAGCCAACACATCAGGAGACAATTGTCATTGAAAAGATAGTTTATTACTCACCATTTCTAAGAGGAGTAGGCGTGCCATACCCTGGGGGTGGGGGGTGGGGTCACACTGGGAAGCACCAGGGCTGGTAATACTTTACATTGACAAGCCCCTGGATAGCATTCAGAAGGCTGGAGAGAGTCCCACAGTTTAATGATTTAACACATGGAGAGTTATACTCACATTCTAATGAATTTCAATGCAAAGAGTCAGAGCTGATGTTTAACTCCCCGAAAACCTGCCTTCCAAATGACATGCTAATAGAAATTATGCCTGCCATTTTACAAAGCATCTTCTGGTGTTCTTTTCATGATACCAATACATTTGTATCTCTCAGCACTTTGTTGTTGTTGCTAAAATAAGTTGAACCTTAAAAGGAAAATGTTATTCTGGTGTCTCAATCGGTGACCTGCTACATAGATCTTCCATCCCCTCTCTCTTCCCTCTTTCTGTGCTCATCAGTGGAATCAGTATGGGAATTTGGACTAGAATGTAGTTTTGGGATCAAAAATACTCATATACTGTATCTGTGCACAAGATCATTAAAATTAAATATTCTCCTAACCAAATATCATTGACTACCAGATAAGAAATATCCTGAGTATAGATTAAATGTGACTTTTTCTTCATCCATAACAAACATCCTAAATTCCCAGACAGACACACTGAGTTGGAATATTCCGATCTGAACAATTTCAGCAGGTTAAACAACTCTGCTGGGTGGAGTTTACAGATTGAAATGTCTGGTCCCAATTGCCAGAATTGTCTATTGTGCTTTCTCTAGATGACATAAGGAAACTTCTCTTCTTGACAAGAGATGAAACATTTCTGCCAGCCGAGGTGACATTGTGTTCACTCAATAATGATACAAGGCCCTGAGGTCCTTCAGCAAGAAGAATAACAAAGAAATCCTCATTAGTTAACTGAGGAAGAATGAAGGTCACCCCACAGAGAGAATGTCATGCTTACACGTCACCTAGAACATTTGTTCTTCATTAATTCTGTAAGCCCAAGCTGGGCTATCGTCTAGGAGCATTTTAATATTCTGTCCTCTGTCAGAAATAATGGTTAGGGTGTTTGTTTCCCCTGTAATGTACTTAAGGGAACATTTTATGATCATTTGCCTTCACATCAATGAATTCAAATAATGTTTTAAGACATAATATGATTAGATTTAATATTGGTAATAACACCTTGGATTTCTCAGATGAAATAAATGAGGACTGTAGTCATCTATTCTAAAGAGCTCATTATACAAATTCATAGTACTACTATCATTCTTAGTGATGATATTGTGCAAAGTACTGGTTTAGTTATGGCCTTGTATTTAAAAAGTGCTTATTTACAGGAAGAGACCTCTAAGTCATTCCACTTACAAAGATTTCCTTATAGTGAAATCTAACTTAATTAATCTATCAGTTAAATGGTAAAGATGTGTTTTCCATTACTACATAAGTCTAGAATTTTCTTATTATTGGATAGAAAACAATAAAAGCAGACTTACTCTAAAAGAGTGTTGCAAAAATAACCTATAAGAAAGATACATATTGTTTCTTTCTTCAGGATTATTTGGTAGTTCATTTTATGATATCGTTTATCTATCCATCATTTCTATAAGCAGAGATAACATTGTCTTTGACAGTAGTACAAAGTCCTGAAGTTTTTAGTAAGAAATGTGGAACTTTATTTTAATAAAAATTGCAAATGTAAAACAGTATTAAATAGAAGTTTCTCTTCATGAGAACATACACTTTTAGCAGTTTTCATAAAAATTATTAAGTGTGCTAAATAGGCCTGTAGTTTCACATTTCTGTGTAGCAATATGTTCTTAAGAATAAGAACTCCAAAAGTTACAAATAAAAGCAAAATAACTATGGTTATGCCAAGTATATAAGAATAATGCATGACCATTCAAGTAATAAGATAAAATTTAAAAGTCATTAATTTAACTAATTGTATTAAAGATTTAAGACAGAAGACAAGTAACAATTCTAATAAAATCTGACATGCAAGTACAATTTTAGGGTCAGTGTTTCATTCTTATCTCATAGAAGCCTTTCTTTATTTTCTGTGAAAAACTCAAGAGAATCAACAAGTAGATAAGGACATACCATATTAATTTGAGATGTTAAATTAGGTCAAGTTTTGGGAAGAAAATATTTGATAGCAAAATCTCCAAATAGGTCTTTTATAATGTATGTGTATATTACTCTGAACTACATTAACTTAAAATACTATAATATATAATTCATATGAAACTCATTTTATGTGTAAAATCCAAAATAATGTGAAGCATGTCAAGAATCACATAATTTCAGATGTGCAAATTGTGTTGTTACTCTTAACAGTAATCAATGACTCATTGGCCGATAATTAGAAATCTCTCCATTGTCAACATTTACCTGGTTTTATGTAAGAATTAAATTGTAAAAGTATCCCAGGAGCATATCCTCTCATAATATGCCAGTACCCGAGATTGAAAGATAAATAATACTTACCAAAAAGAAAAAAACTATATATAGAAATTTGTTCACTGAAAATAAGTTTTTACGGTACTGAAACATTGCTAGTCATTCTCAGGAAGATAGCTTTGAGAGAAGTAAAGTTAGCATCCTTTTTTTCTTTATTCTACTTGCTTTGTAAACAGTGATTTAGGGAAAAATTAACACTATACCTTTAATGTTAATTACCATGCTCTCCTTTTCCTGCTAGTTTTCTTGCAGAAAGGCAAGGAAGGCTAAACACTGGGGCCTGGTCTTCTTACTCATATATCTGGCTGCACGTCTAATGAAAGTCAATGAGGAATGTCCATCTGCTACAGTTTCCCATTGAATTCCACTTGCCTATGATGTTGTTTGCAAGTCAATGGCAAAGCCAGACTCATTTCTCTTCTCTGTATCATATGTTGGAATATATTGGCTGTAGATAAAATGAGACAGGATATAACCATACGTGGTGAAACTGTTACTTTGCATTTGCACATCTTTCCTTTTATGCTGTTACTGTTGTTATTTGAGAATTCGCTTAAAAATAATTGGTGTCCTCAATTTACTATACAATTGCTTAATCCTATCACTTATGGGAAAAAAATAAAAATAAAGTAAAAGGAGAACTTAAAATCACACCCGATCTTTATTCTACCATTATTACCACTTAGACTTATCAAAAAGAGTGTTTTGAGCTGTTTAAGGAAAGTTTTAATAAAAATTATACACTTCATATACTCCTAATCATTACTCTTATACTTATTATTTAATTCCTAGGAGAAACATGAATGCTATAATTTAATTTCACTTTGTGATTTGACTTTTGACCTGCATGTCAGAAGAGAAGATATTTTAGAAAAAAAATAAAAATAAAGTAAAAGGAGAACTTAAAATCACACCCGATCTTTATTCTACCATTATTACCACTTAGACTTATCATAAAGAGTGTTTTGAGCTGTTTAAGGAATGTTTTAATAAAAATTATACACTTCATATACTCCTAATCATTACTCTTATACTTCTTATTATTTAATTCCTAGGAGAAACATGAATGCTTTAATTTAATTTCACTTTGTGATTTGACTTTTGACCTGCATGTCAGAAGAGAAGATATTTTAGGCCAAAGTCTCTATGTTATTAAGATGTTAATATTTCTCAACTTTTTTTGTTTCCTTTCTCTGAAAGTTTAATTTGTAGAGATTATATAATGTTTATATATGTTGCATAAAATTATGTTTTTCTTCAATCTTTTCACTGTTTTGTCTATTTCCATTATTAGTATTATTAGCAAACTTGAAGACATTGCCAGAAGTAGCTCTATTTAAGTATGAAAATATCCTACTCTTAACCAACCAACAAAAACTGTGTCTACTTCTCTAAAATTGAATTTCTACATATTCTCTTTTCTCTCTTTCCTTCTCTCTGCCCCTCTCACATACATGCACTAGTGCAATCGCACATAGTCATCTGCCTTCCTTAATAGCATCGATTGCCCCAAGTCCAAGTTAGTCGTATGGCTCAGTTGTATTTACCTGTGTTTTCAAGTACTTTCCCTTGCCTGAATGTTCTTTCTTCTCTTAGTGGGGTCGGAAAGGAGCACAGAAAGGGGCGTTTTTCCCTTCAACGTCTAGCTCAGATGTCTGCTTCCTGTTACCTTTCCCATGTATTATACATTCCTAGCCAGTCAGGTGTTTTCCATGTTAGTTCTAAAAATGCCTGTTTCATATGTCCCTTACAGCACAACTTATTGCAATTTTTCACTTACGAGAATGTCTAGCTAAAGAAACAATATGTTTCTTAAGGTCTTGTTTTACTTCCTATCCCATAAACCTAGTAAAATCCCTGGGCTATAATCATCTGTTAATATAGATTGAGCAAATGAAATCGGATGTTTTCTTCATAGGTTTAGTCTCCCTGATTTTCTTCCCCTCTGTTGTTCCACTACAAAATATTTTTCTCATTTCTCTTCATCAAGATCTCTTAGCTCTTACAGCTTTGGTGAATTAATTTTTGGTTTCTCATCTAAGAATCTACTTTTTCCTGCCAGCTTCTTTCTCTCTGTAATTAATTATCAATTTTTATCCCTCCCATTTTAAAATTTATCATTTGACACAGTAGTTTTCAATTATATTCAGTGCTCTAAAGGAATCGCTTCACTTTATCATGTTATCACTAAATCCTCAATATTTATCAAAAGTACATTGTGGTCTATACCTTAACTTACAATTTGGTAGTTTTGTTCTAATGCCTTTCTTCTTCTAAATGCAAAGTTTCTGCGTAGGGTTATTACAAGGGAGGGTGCCTGCCACTTTCGGTGGTTAGTTGAATAGCTCTTCCTTTTCTTTTTCCCCTTCTCCTTCTCCTCTTTCTTTTTGTCCATTACTTTATATCTTTATTTTAAAAAAAAGTATAGGTGATAAAATGACAAATGGCATTTTCTGTGAAATGATGTTACTCAAAGTGCGGGCCATGGAACAGTAGCATTGCAACACTTGGAAGCTTGTTAAAAATATAAACTTTCAGGCCCCATCCCAGACCTACTGAATCAGAATCTCAACTTTAACAGGTTCCCCATGATGTTTTTATGCACTCTAAATTTTGAGAAACACTGATCTAGACTGAATTTATTATTTCAAGAGGACTATACTTAGAATAGTGAGGCAATATGACACTCTCTTTAAATGCGTCTATCTGTGCTTCCAGATTCAGCAGGTATACTATAAAAGTTGATAAATATAAATTTTCTAAATTCGAATATAGGCAATTCTGTGCACAGATACAGAATGGATGTCTTTGTTCAGATCAGGTGAATGACAGTGCACGATAAGTAGTTGTCAACTACAAGGCAAGCAGTGTCATAGCTTATTGGGCTGTACCTTGCAGCAGGTAGAGTCACTGCCATTACTGAGCTATCAGATCTGGTGAAGAGAAATGCGGTAGATTAACTGAAAATCACAATGCAGTGTGATATTGTACAGGTAGTTGTCGAGTGGGGAGGAGGGCAGAGGCACAGCAACATATTCAGCACTTACAGGATCAGGGAAGGCTTCTGGAGGAAGTGATAACTAAGGTGAGATCAAAAAGAGGAAGAGGAGGTAAGCCTGGAAAGAGGGTAAAATGGAATGTTCCAGGCAGAGGAAACAGCATATGTGTATCCTTATAGATTAGAGAACACATGTCCCAGCTTCATGTGATTATATAGCATAGTGGTGAAAACTGCAAAGTTGTAAGTCAAACTTAGTTGTACTCTGGCAAAGGGCCAATCTCAATAGTAATACCTATATGTTGCAAGTCTGTATCTCTGTTAAAATTGCAGAGATATAAAAGAGAAACCTTTAATTAAACTAGATTCTCCTAACGGACTTCTAACTGGTAACAGGTTTTTGCAGTGCATGTAAGTTTCTTCAGAGATAAGCACAAGGAAAATGTAAAGACAAGAGCAAAGATTAGAATTCTTCATGTCTGTGTAGGGATGTCAGATATCTTTGGGGAGATTGTTCCCCCCTTCTGTGATAGGGGTAAGCAGCATTTTAGAGTTATGTAAATTTCTATGCAAATGACGTTTGAATCCCCCCTCCTTTAAAAGTCACCCTTTCCAAGTGACCACAACTTTCCCATAAGTATAAATTAAGTACAGTACTTGAAATTGTATCTGTGCTAGAAAGCATAGCAGTAACATCTGTCTTGAAATTTAAAGTATAAATCAAGTTTTATGTAAATTAAATTTACATATTTTTGTTTGAGTGGTGGATACTGCTGTTTATTACTATTCTTTAATTAATCATAAATACATCATAGATGCTCTTTAGTAAAAATTTTATAACAAAAAAAAATTAA
This sequence comes from Galeopterus variegatus, assembly GCF_000696425.1. Classification (NCBI taxonomy): domain Eukaryota; kingdom Metazoa; phylum Chordata; class Mammalia; order Dermoptera; family Cynocephalidae; genus Galeopterus; species Galeopterus variegatus. The sequence continues at coordinate 62,479 of NW_007727292.1, read as the reverse complement.
AAAGAAGCAAAATGCCCTGCTAGTTCATTGATATTTTAAGCATAAAAGAGTTATACATAAAAGTAGCAGCAGCTTTTTAAATAGTAGGCTGAATATTTGTGTATTTTTTTCTGAAATTAGGAACATATTTTGGAATTGAGAAGAGGAAAGATAAGGTTCCCAGGTTTCTCAGTGCTTTTTTTCTTTTTCCTATCCCCTTTTTTAAGGTCTTTGAGCTAGCTGGCATTTTAATAATTTATTTCTTTCCTCACCAATGTCTCATTCCCTTGATTTTATCTCTCCTTGTCAATACCTAACAGTCAGACAAAATTGACCAAACAGAGAAAGAAGGATTTCCCCTGGGGATGTAGTTTGAAATATATTTCATTTCAAAATTCAACATTTCTTAAATTCTTAAAGTGGAAATTAACAACTTGTATACACTTTGAGCATAGAATCATTTCCTGAAAACTTTTATGAAATTTGAAGACAATTTATACTGGCAGAGCTGTTCGAGTTATCCATTATTATGTATTATCTTCCTACATAAATATCTAGTTATTTTTAGTTAATGAATTAATGAGCTGCGCCTTGAAATATGATAATTAACCACCATTTGACTGATAGAAGAAACAAATTCTCTGATAGGGAAATGAGAGGCTTTCAGGAATTCTATTCCCTCATGCAAAGCATATTTGAGGCAAATATTACTACCCTGCACGCTTTCCCTTGTTAGAGAAAACTGTTTTCAGTTCCATCAATCTCAGTCTATTTATTTAGAAATTACTGAGTTATTAGAGCTGCTGTCTGGTCTCTTGTGTTTAATTTTCACTCGGCATCACATTCAGAAATTGTAGCTGCTGACGAAGTGCTACGTGGTTCTATTTCTGCATCTTCCAGTCCTATAAAATGAATCTTACTGTGAAAAATGAAGATTAATGGGCTTCATAATGACTCTTCCCTGCTAAAGCCAATCTGAATAAAAAAGAGAGGAAGTGTGTGTGTGTGTGTGTGTGTGTGTGTGTGTGTGTGTGTGTGTGTGTGTGTGTGTGTGTGTGTGTGTGTGTGTGTGTGTGTGTGTGTGTGTGTGTGTGTGTGTAGTGTGTAAAGGACAAAAAAGACTATCTGTTCATTTGGATAAAAATAAGTCATGATGGCACAGCAGTTCCTCAAAAAAATTAAACATAGAATTACCATATTATCCAGCAATTCCATGTCTGGGTTTATATACAAAAAACTTAAAGCATGGACTTGACCAGATATTTGTATACCCATGTTTGTAGTAACATTCTTCACAATAACCCCACAGAGGAAGCCACCCAAGTGTCCAGCAATGGATGAATGGATAAACAAAATGTGGTGTATACATGCCATAGAATATGAGGGTACTTCAAAAAGATAGTGGAAAGATCCATATCATCTTTTAATTCTACTTTTCCCCACCTTTTCTGAACTACCCTTGCATTATTGAGCCTTGAAAAGGAAGGAAGTTCTGATTCATGCTTCGACGTGGATGAACCTCAAGACATTATGTGAAGTGAAATATGCCAGTCACAACGGGACAAATGTTATATGATTCCAATTATGTAAGATACCTAGAGCAGTCAAGTTTATAGAGAAAAAAAAAATAGACTGGTGATTACCAGGGGCAGTGAGGAGAGGAAAATGGGAAGTTACTGTTTAGGGATACAGAATTTTAGTTTTGCAAGGTGAATGGTGAAAACAGTTGCCCAATGTGAATGTCCTATGTGCCACCGAACTGTACACTTAAACATAGCTAAAATGGTAAATTTTATCTTCTATTTGACTACAATAAAAAGCAAACAAAAAACAAGCCATGAGCCTGATGAACCAGCTCACGAACAAAATAACTACTTATTGCAACTGCACATTTCAAAATATAAGAAATAATCTTCCCAAGTACTTGTTTCCTTCTTCTTAAACCTGTTAATAGTTTATCAATGGCTTCCAGAACAGATACTAGTCACCTAAGGATCTGACTGATGCTCTCAGTGAATAGGAACTCTGGATAACCTATATACATTAGCTCTCTTGAGAGTGGAAAATCTTGTCCTTCTATTTTTTAGGCAAATGCCACAGACTGCTGACTGCTCTGAAACAAGATTATGGCACATTTTAGGCTTCGGAGAAGAAAAAACTGACATAGGTGGTGTTTATAGGTTAGATGAGAGGCACAGTTCAGAGTGTTGATAAATAGAGTGTGCTGTGTCAACTTGTGCATTTCTAAACGTTCTCATTCCTTCATTGTTAACTGTAGTAAACGTCATTACCCAGTTTCTTTTGCAAAAATTGACTTTAACTGAATACTCTAGAGTGTTCTGGAAGCATCTTTTCTACGGATGGTGGCAATTAACAAAACCAAGGTTATGTATTCAACTTTTTAGTCACAGAGAAGCATATCTTTTATAAAGTCACAAATATTCTTGCTTAGTTTTCCCCCCTGTATGGCCACAGGATTCATGTAAATTAGAGTATTGGGGGGGTCCTTATATTTCTTCTTTCTGGTTTTTAAAGCAGGAAATTTAATAAAATGTGGAAGATGCAATGATTTTGTCACTCTGAAATATGTGGCGATTCTATTTTTTTACTATATTAGGAAGGAATTCACTGTATATTTAATAATCATGCTCTTAGTGAATAACAAATATGATTGGAATTAAAGTCTTTCAGCAGCATCTATTGTATCAGGCAATAAGCTTTTAATCACTACTCTTTTTTAGGTATCGGAAATGTCCACTTCTTGAGTAACTGCGAGTAAGCTGCCAGAAGTCCAATTTCCTTTCACGTTAGTTTCCAGAAATTGTTACACACCATTGCTCTTTGCTTAATAGTGTGACATCTTGAGACAAGCTTAACTCTGACTCTGTTGAAGGTGGTCATTGATCCAGTAGCTTCTGCCTTCTTAGTGAATCGCATTCAGTGTAGTTCCCACTATTTATTTTTTTCAATTTACATTAATATTTTCTAGAAATTTCCAGTGCCTTTTCTTGTCAGAAATCTTATAAATATTAACATACATAGTAGTTAGCATATTAGTATTTGGTAGTGGGCAGGAAATACTCTAAAAAATCTTACAGTCTCAGTGAACTACAACTCCAGGGACTAGGATTCCATTTGATCCCATTCCTTAGGAGCAAGATTGTTTATTTACAACTGTTTTTCCCAATGCGTGGGATATTTATAAAAATACTATTGTTTATTGCATAAAATATGCCAGGCACTAGGCTAGGCATTTTACAAGCCCCATCAAGTATAGTGTCCAAAATAATTTTAGCGGGCACACAGGCATGCCAAAAAGCTAAGTAGAATCACATAGCGAAAAACGGGGTTCATTTTCAATGCTTTCTCAATCCTGATTAAACATGGCAAAAGTAATAATTTGGTGCTAGTCTATCTTTAACACCTCTCTTTTTGTTGGCATCTTCCACTTAACAGAGAGATAAGAAATCTTAAGCATAAATGATGGCAATGTTTACCTGGATTTTAATAATACTACTTTTGGGGGGTGATATACTTTCACTGTATTTATATTCAGTGATATAGGTATTCCATCCGCAGTGATGAGAAAGTCTCCTTTGTGAATAAATAAGGTAGGGATAGAAATAGTCAATGTAAAAGTAACTATGAATTAAAGATGAATACCAGAGTATTCAGATATGAGAAAATCGAGAAAGTAGTGGAAGGATGTTTAAAGTAAGTAAAGCATTGTATTCGAGAATAATGTGCCTAACGATCTATGACCATCAGGATTGATTAAAAACTCCTTTAAAAATGGAGTAGAGCATTTATTGACTCAACACATATTACTGAGAAATAGTGTATGCCAGGAACGGTGTACAATGCTGGGCATGGTGAATATGATATTCATAATCCCTGACTCAGTGAAACATATCATTTGTTAGGGGAAAGGGGCATTAAACAGGTAATTACAACGAAGTGTAATGACTTTTCCTATTAAAAATAAAACAAACAACAATAGAGCAATTGTTCACAGGACCTGAACCACTCTTTTGCCCATCCAAAGAAATGCATAGTCATAGAAGCAGATGAAATGGAATAACAGCTGCAGCCAAGCATTTATTTGATTATTCATTTAATCAACATGGCTCATTTTCTACTAGACTTTAGGTAAGTTTTCAGGCCTCTATAGGACTCAGCTCCATCATCGTTAATGTTGGGTGGATCAAAGTAGCCAGGGTGAGCAAAACGCTGAGCCCACTGCCTGGCACATCTTGAAATCATCAAAATGTTTTAGGAGAGAAAATAAAATGATTCTTTTGCTGTTGTTTTGTTGTCAGAAAATAATTTTAATGGCATAGAGAAAATGAATTGCGGGTGGGGTTGAAAGGATATATTAGAAAACTTTTTGGAATGAATGATTTAAGAAAGTATCTTAAAAGTAAGATTGATAAAGTGTAGTGGCAGGATATGTGAGCAGTAACTCCAGTTAACTTCAAAAGTCTCCAATCAGCTCACTGCTTGGGGTATCAATGCCATCAACCAAGATCAGAAATAAGGAACAAGAATGTGTTTAGGAAAAAGTTCTATTTCAACACTTAAGTTAAGATGCATGTGGGATATTCAGAGGCTATCCAATAGACATTTACACATAGAACTCTGGAAAGAAGTGGAGTTTGAAATATAAATCTATTAGTCTTAGATAACTGAAGACCATGTATTACATAATATCCTTTAAAGAGTACATACAGAACCAAATGAAAAACAGCCAAGGATGGATTTCTGAAGAGCACAATATTTTGAAAACTTCTAACCTGTGCTATCTGCTTTTGTAAACGGGCTTGCTCTAACTTAACAACAGTGAAGCCATCTTAAAAGCTGTTACAGCAAGACACACCTTGCCCCCCTCCCCCGGGCCAGCTAGACACACAGGATGTTCTGCTAGCTTGCAAGAGCTGAAAAATGTAGGTTGCGGCAGAACATAAAACTTTCCACATAAGCATGTTCTCTAAGGAACCTCTGGGTAGGGGTCTTATCACACCTGGGTAAGTGGGGCAAGAAGTGTGGTTGCTTGAGGAGGGGTCTCTGAGAATTGGCATACTTCTGCCCTACACAGGAAGAGCTCAGAGCTGACAGCCTGTGGTTTTCTTGCTAACACAGGCACAGGCTTGTAACCACAGAGCTATGAGGTACAGAAGTATTCAGCTGATTTTATGTCTCTATGTAGCTAAGTCAAACCAGCAGATGGCCAAGTGTTTACCAGTAAAGAAGTCA
>NW_007727292.1:54401-56247 GCF_000696425.1 Galeopterus variegatus | reverse complement strand
CTTGCCGTTTGCATTGCTCGTGGTCTTGTGGTCTCTTTGAGGCGAGTATTCCCGTTCTGTGTGGGACTGGGATTCATCCCCAAATCCTACAATTTAAATAAAAGGAGACTAAAAAGGAGCTGTGGGAGGAGTAGGTTTTAAAACAGAAAAAAAATTGTAGGATGAAGAGAGAGTGACCAGTAACCCCAGCGACGGAGACCTGCCGTCCCCTCCCCGCTCCTGCACATTTGGACGACTCCCAAACTCTGTGGAGAGGAGAGTGTGACTTAAGAGGAAATGCTGACATTTCATGAATGTACTCTAATTGTTATGCATGTTTCTACTCCTCTGATCAACATACACTGGGAGCATGGGCTTCGACTTCACAGAGAAGGTTACTCCAAGTGTTTAATTCTCTTCCTTTGTTGTTAAAAATGAAATTGTTATGCTATCTACTTTATATGGAATTAAGTCAATATATTTAAAGTAGATAGTAAAAATTGGCACATAATAAATACCCTCAAAATTGTTTTTAGTATTTATGTATTATTAATGCTAAATATTTAGTAAAAACAACAGAAATTTATTTCTGNAGCATGGGCTTCGACTTCACAGAGAAGGTTACTCCAAGTGTTTAATTCTCTTCCTTTGTTGTTAAAAATGAAATTGTTATGCTATCTACTTTATATGGAATTAAGTCAATATATTTAAAGTAGATAGTAAAAATTGGCACATAATAAATACCCTCAAAATTGTTTTTAGTATTTATGTATTATTAATGCTAAATATTTAGTAAAAACAACAGAAATTTATTTCTGACTCTCCTAAAATTGTGTGTGTGTGCGTGTGTGTGTGGGGGGGGGGTCTGTGAGTGTGTGGGTCTGTGTGTTCGGAAAGTCTTAAATGAAAGAGCTACCAAAACAAATATTGAATGAGAGAGTTCACTGACTCATTAGAGGTCACTTTCCTTTGTTGAATATTTAGGATTTGCCAGGGTGGGTCACTAATTCTCAGATACACAGATGATATTGTAAATAGTATGAAGAACTTTATTTTAGAGTTTCTGATGTGATTGATATTGATACCCTGACAAAACTTTTCTGAGTTTTACTGCCAGCAAACCTAAAACCAGAATCATCAGGAAATGTGTTATGGGTAATTCACTGCTGTTAATTCAGGTTAACCAGAATGTTCTTTCCTGAATATTTTTATTTTTTATTGTTTTATTTTATTTCTTATTTTATTTGTGGAGTACAGTGTGTTGCTTCAATACATGCATGTATCATGCAATGATTCGCTTAGGGTAGATAGAATAGCTTCGCACCTGTTAGTCCACCCCTTTGCCTCCCTTTGCAGTCCCTCCACTCCTAGATGCTGGTAAACATTACTTTATTTCTATAAGAACCACTTTTAAAATTTTTAGATTCTGTATATGAGCAATATCATGTGGTATTTATCTTTCTGAGCCTGATTACTTCACTTAACTTGATGTTTCCAGGTCTACCCATGTTGCTGCAAATGATGGGATTTTTTTTTTTTTTAGTAGATGAATAGTATTCCATCATATATATACACCACAGTAATTTTGTCCATTCATCCATTAATGGGCATTTAGTTTTCTTCCATCTCTTGGCTATTGTGAACACTGTAGTGCAGATGTCTTTTCCATATACTGATTTCATTTCCTTTGGGGTATATACTCAACTCAGTAGTAGGATTGCTGGGTCACAAAGTAGTTCAATTTTTACTTGTCTGAGGAACCTCCATGCTGTTTTCAACAATGGCTGTACCAATTTACATTCCCACCAACAAAGTAGTTCCAATGAGAGTTCCTTTCTCCCCACATCTTCACCAGCATCTGATATTT
>NW_007727292.1:51490-54141 GCF_000696425.1 Galeopterus variegatus | reverse complement strand
GATGTCTTTTCCATATACTGATTTCATTTCCTTTGGGGTATATACTCAACTCAGTAGTAGGATTGCTGGGTCACAAAGTAGTTCAATTTTTACTTGTCTGAGGAACCTCCATGCTGTTTTCAACAATGGCTGTACCAATTTACATTCCCACCAACAAAGTAGTTCCAATGAGAGTTCCTTTCTCCCCACATCTTCACCAGCATCTGATATTTTCTGTCTTGTTTTGGTAATAGTCATTCTGACTGGAGTGAGACAATATCTCATTGTAGTTTTAATTTGCATTTCCCTGATGATTAGTGATGTTGAACATTTTCTCATGTGCCTGATTGCCATTTGTATGTCTTCTTTTGAGAAATGTCTGTTCAGATCCTTTGACCATTTTTTAATTGGGTTATGCATTTTTTATTTTTATTTTTTTTGCTTTGAGTTGTTTGACTTCCTCACATATTCTGGCTATTAGCCCCCTGTCTGATGTGCAGTTTGCAAACACTTTCTCCCATTTTGTAGGTGGTCTCTTCACTTTCTAGACAGTGTCCCTTCCTGTATGGAAGCTTTTTAGTTTTATGTAGTCCCATTTGTGTATTTTGGTTTTAGTTGCTTGCCTTTGTGGTCTTATCCAAAAAATCACTGCCCACTCCCATTTTGAGTAGTGTTTCCCCTGTATTTTCTTCTGGTTGTTTTATAGTTTCAGGTCTTAAATTAGGTCTTTAATTCATTTTAAGTTGATTTTTCTGTATGATAAAAGGTAGAGGGCTAGTTTCAATCTTCTGCATGTGGATATCCACTTTTCCCAGCACAATTTATTGAGGAAGCTGTCCTTTCTCCACTGTATATTTGTGGCACCTTTGTCAAAAATCAGTGGGCTATGTAAGTGTGTTGAATTATTTCTGAGCTCTGTATTATATTCCATTGATCTATTTTTTCTGTTTTTATGCTAGTACCATGCTGTTTTGGTTACTATAGCTTTATAGTATATTTTGAAGTCAGGTAGTATGCTGCTTCCAACTTGTTCTTTTTGTTCAAGATTGCTTTACCTTTATGGGGTCTTTTGAGATTCATGAAAATTTTAATATAGCTTTTTCTATTTCTGTTAAGAATGTTACTGGTATTTTAATAGAGATTATCCTGAATGTGTAGATTGCTTTGAGTAATATGGACATTTAGATATTAATTTTTCCAGCCCATGAACATGGGATATCTTTCCATTTACTTGTGCCCTCTTCAATTTCTTCTGCCGATGTTTTATAGTTTTTATTGTAGAGGCATTTCATCTCCTTGGTTAAATTTACTTCTCGGCATTTCAATTTATGATAGCTATTGTGAATGAGATTACTTTTTTGATTTCTTCTTCAGCTATTTTTTGTTGTGTCTTTTTTGGTTTTGGGATGAAGATAATGCTCACCTTGCAGGATGAGTTTGGAAGTATTCCTTCCTCTTCAAGTTTTTGGAAATTTTGAGGAGAATTGGTATAAGTTATTTTTTAAATATTTGGTAGAATTCAGCAGTGAAGCCATCTGGTCCTGGTGTTTTCTTTGTTGGGATACTTCTGATTACTTCTTCAATTTTATTACACATTATTGATCTATTTAGGTTTTCTAGTTCTTCATGATTCAACCATAGTAGGTTGGTTATGTCCAAGAATTTTCCCTTTTCTTCTAGGTTTTCCATTTTGTCCCCATATAGTTGTTCACAGTAGTATCTTATGATTTTTTGGTATTTCTTTGTGGTATCAGTTACAATGTCTCCTTTCTCATTTCTGATTTTATTTATTTGAGTCTTCTCTCTTATTTTGTTCAACTAACAAAAGGTTTATCAATTTTGTTCCTTTTCAAAATAACAATGCTTTGTTTCATGGATCTTTTGGATATTTTTAAAATCTCTATCATTTACTTCTGCTCTGATATTTGTTATTTTTCTCCTTCTACTGATTTGGGGTTTGGTTTGTTCTTGTTTATACAGCTCCTTGAGGTGTAATGTTAGGTTGCTTATTTGAAGTCATTCTTCTTTTTGGATGTAGGCATTTACTGCTATAAACTTCCCTCTTAGAACTGTCTTTGCTATAATCCATATGGTCTGGGATATAGTGTTTTCATTTTCATTTATCTCCAGGAAATTTTTATTTTCCTTTTTGATTTCTTCTTTCACCCACTCATTGTTTAGGAGCATGCTGTTTAATTTCTATGTATTTATACAATTTCTACTCCCTCTTTTGTTGGTAATTTCTGGTTTTATTCCATTGTTGTCTGACATGATAATAAATATGAATTTTACTTTTTAAAGATTTGTTGAGACTTGTTTTTCTAACCAAACATATGGTCTATTCCAGAGAATGTTTCATGTGCTCCTGAGAAGAATGTATGTTCTGCAGCTGTTGGATGAAAATTCTGTAATGTCCATTAGATCTAATTGGCCTAATTCTGATGTTTCCTGGCTAATTTTCTGTCTGGATGATGTCTTTTGCTTAAAGAGGGAAGTTAGTGTCTACAGCTATTATTGTATTGGAGTCTATCTCACCCATTAAGTCTAATAATAGTTGCTTTATATATCTGTCTGCTCCAGTGTTGGGTGTGTATATATTTAGATTTATTATATCCTTTTCTTGAGTTGATCCCTTTATCATAACATAATAACCATCCTTATCTTTTTTTTTT
>NW_007727292.1:48470-50181 GCF_000696425.1 Galeopterus variegatus | reverse complement strand
TTTATTTATTTATTTTTGACAGTTTCTTTATTGAAACATAACTGATTATGCACATTTGTGGCATACAAATTTGCATATCAATATGTGTATACAATATGTGATGATCAAATCAGGATAATTAGCATAATCATGTCTTAAAAACACAATCAATTCTTGTGACTCTTAACCAATTTCTTGCTAACCTCCCTCCACTTCCCCATTCCCCACATCTAATAATCACAGTTCTCTTTTTTTGAAAGTTCAGTATATTATTGAGATTGTTCTTTCTTTCTTTGTCTGTCTGTCTTTATTTCTTTTTCTTTCTTTCTTTCTTTTTAGCTCCCACTTATGAGTGAGGACATATGTTATTTCTATTTCTGTGCCTGACTTATTTCACTTAACATAATTTTCTCTGAGTTCCTCCATGTTTCTGAGAATGGCAGAATTTCATTTTGTTTTTATGGCAGAGTAGCATTTCATTGTGTAAATATACCATATTTTCCTTATGTAGTCATCCAACAATGGACATTTAGATTGGTTCCAACTCTTAGTCACAATAAATAGAGCTTCAATAAATATGGGAGTGCAAGGATCCCTTTGATATGATGAATCCCATTCCTTTGATTATATGCCCAGCAGTGTGACTGTTGAATCATATGGCAGTTTTATCTGTAGTTGTTTGGGGAAACTCTATACTGCTTTCCATAATGGCTGCACCATTTTATGGTCCCAAAAATGGTGTAGGAGGTTCCCCTTTTTCCACCTCCTCACCCACATTTATTATTTTCTGTCTTTTTGATAATGGTCAGTCTAACTTGGTGAGATTATATCTCAGTGTGATTTTGATTTGCATTTCCCTGATGCTTAGTGATGTTGAGCATTTTTTCATGTGTCTGTTGGCNCCATTTGTGTATCTTCCTTTGAGAAATGCCTATTCAGCTCCTTTACCCATTTTTTAATCAAGTTCTTGTTTCCTTACTCTTAAGTTGTTTGTGTTTCTTGTATATTCTGGATACCAAGCCCTTGTCAGGGCTTAGTCTGGATACTAAGCCCATATCTTGCAAATACTTTCTACCTTTCTATAGGTTGTCTTTTCCCTCTGTTAATTGTTTCTTTTGCCATGCAGAAGCTTTTTAGTTTGATATAATCCCATTTGTTTATTTTTTCTTTTGTTGCCTGTGTTTTGGGGGTCTCATTCATAAAGTCTCTGCCCAGTCCTATACAGTGGAGTGTTTTCCCTATGTTTTCTTTTAGAAGTATTATAGTTTCAGGTCCTATATTTAACTCTTTAATTCATTTTGAGTTGAGTTGATTTGGGCATATGGTGAGCAGTATAGGTCTAGTTTCATTCTTCCACATATGGACATCCCATTTTTCCCGCACCATTTACTGGGTCTCGCTTCCTCTTCCCCTGATCTCTAGAGATCTGGGGATGGCAGTTTTTGCATTTTAATAGTTGTAAGTTGATTGATTGTTGGGGGAATCATGCCAGGGACTGTCTATTCTTGCTAATGTCACTCTCTGAACATTTTTGATGAACATTTTCTGCCATACTAAATTTAGTATGAAAACAAAATTTATCATTTATGATTTTCTTACATAGTATTAAGGGCTTTTTCTATATTAGTGAACATCATAAATTAATTTAGAAGTGAATTATATTGATGACTTACTTGAACAGATAGTCAGTGGAAGACCTACCTTGAAGCTATTGATTTCTTTGCCTGTCAAT
>NW_007727292.1:45499-48092 GCF_000696425.1 Galeopterus variegatus | reverse complement strand
TCTGACAAACTTATCAATAGGTGAATCAGCTGCTTTTATGATTGATATATTTTGAAAGCTGGACATGTGTTTTCCAATATTATTCAACATCTTTGTATCTGATTATTAAGTAGTCAGAAGGATATAAGATATTGTTGAATATGCTTGAGATCTCAATAATTCTACTAATGTTTTATATATTTTTTGGCTAAAATATTAGTACTTAATTATATTTTTGTTTATTTAATTTTTATCCCAATTATAATAGTTACCTATCTATTTCTTATAGCAACAATATCTGAGGTAAAAGATATAAGACCAAAATTCTGATTCCAGATTATGTCTTTTCCTGATTACAATAAAGAAGGACATGCTTTACAAAGTTGAAATTAAGCTTACTACTAAAGAGTTGAAATATAGTTATATGCAAGAAGTAATATATTTCTACAAAATTTTTTTTCTCCCTTTCTTACAAAATATGACACAGCATTTTAAATACTAAAAATATTAAGCATTTAATATCTTTTTGTAACATTAAATTTTAGCTATCAGAACTTTTAAAAAGTACATAATTTCTTGTAGTTAAAAAAGAATAGGGAAGACCACAAGAAAAATTTGTTTCTTTGTGAAATGATCTTATAAGTGTGACAAATAATTTAATGGAAATAAGAATAGTATTAATCCCAAATAGAAAAGTTACATTTTAAATTGGTTACAACAGTCAAAGTTCAATAATAGATAAAAAGGCAGTTTATATGAGTATTATACCACCTTCATACTCAATAAAATTTTATTTTTCTACTCAAATAGTATTGCCATTATGATAAATTTTTCTACAGTAGTTTTATAAATATCTAATTTCAGGAAATCTGATTGTCATTCTCTCCTTTGTTTAAACCATTTAAAAATACACACATGCAAAGACACAATTACAATGTTTTCCCACTGCTAGGGTTAGTCTTGGAAATGTAAAATAACGTTGTGTATCTAAAAATACATGGTCCCAACAGAAAAATGAGGCACATAATATAGACAATTTTAAGGAGAACAATGCTAGGTATTTGAATGATGATTATGCCTAAAGATTTTCTATATATTGTAATATCTTCTTTAAATCATTTGGTTTATCTTTTTCTCTCTCTCTATTTTTTATCTTGTGCAGTGGGGAGCCCAGGTTCAAGCTATTTTGAATCCAATATGCATTTAATCTTTGGAGGAAATATGTGAGCTGGATTAATGCTAAAGTTTTGATGAAAGAAGGCCTCTCCTTGAAACAAAGTCACCTATTCTGTTTTATTGCATCTTTCTTTTCCCTGTCTCTCCATTATATCTGTGCATACTTCTTAGTCATCAAGTGCAGAGCTCTGGAAACAGATTCCTAAGTTTTGCCTCAATTTTCTCATGAATGCAAGAAACAAAACCAATGTCGAGCCTTCCTTGCTTTATTATGATGAGTAGGTTACATAATCTAGCATTACCCAAAGTAGAGGTTTTCCCTTCCAAAGGAAAAATATCTAATACTTAATTACATTGTAAGTAAATTACACTGTGTTTAATATATTGGCTAATTAAGATCAGATACAAACTGAGGTTAAACTCTATATGTATAGTAGTCTTTTGTGCTTATGTAATCAAACCTTCACAAACTAAATACAAACAAAACAATAGTACTAATACTATGCAGATCAACAAATTTCTTTCTTATTACAGATGGCATTGCTTTGCTGAAACTAAATTACCACTTAGAATGTGACCCTACGGAATGATTGTTAGACTGCATATCAATCTTTCTGAGTTCAGTTTGCTGATGCCTTTGGATATATCTGATGATTGTTTCCTCCTGCTTTTCTCTATATAATCTATTTTATTGTGTATATGTATTTGACTTTCCAATAGCACTACCATGTTACTATGTTTCAAGTCCAATTCTGTTCTTTTTCTTAATATACTGAAATAAATAGAGTAGTAAGCCTCCATGATCATAAACAAAAGCAAGCACAGATGATAAAATGATGAAATAGAAAAAGAGAAAGCTCTAAAGATATAGCTGGCCTTACAAACTGAACAGACATTTTCATAGGCTACAAATATTAGGTGATGAGTAGGACTATATTCTCTGGCTTTCTAGGATTGAAGCCCAAAAGCAGGCAGTGACAAGAGGTCAGTTTCTCCAGAGGCACTGAGATTAAAAGAGCTCCCATGAGATGGATTTATAGAGCCAGACCGAATGCTTAAAGCAGATATCAGAAGCCCAGGGCTGCTGCTGCATATAAAAGGAAACAAAACAAAACAAAAAATCTGCTCTCCAAGGCTACAGCTTATATGAAGTTATGGAATTATAAAAACAGGAGGACACAAATTCATAAATTAAAAAATAAATCAAGTTCTCTACTTGCCTGGTGGCCATCTCTGTTATGTGCCCATGAGTTAGAGCAGACACTTTTACTATAAGACATTGTACTTGAATAGCAGAGGGTGAGACAGAGGCAGCCAACAACTTGATTAATTTAAAAAGGGAAAACATATTTATAGAAAAAAAAATTAACAAAGACATCCCACTCAAAACAAATCTGGAAATCCAAGTTCCAAAACAGATAAAGAAATATAATTCTAA
>NW_007727292.1:38954-44907 GCF_000696425.1 Galeopterus variegatus | reverse complement strand
TCATAAATTAAAAAATAAATCAAGTTCTCTACTTGCCTGGTGGCCATCTCTGTTATGTGCCTATGAGTTAGAGCAGACACTTTTACTATTTGTACTTGAATAGCAGAGGGTGAGACAGAGGCAGCCAACAACTTGATTAATTTAAAAAGGGAAAACATATTTATAGAAAAAAAATTAACAAAGACCTCCCACTCAAAACAAATCTGGAAATCCAAGTTCCAAAACAGATAAAGAAATATAATTCTAAGAAAAATAGTTTTCGAAAATCACCAAACAGAACCTGAATTCACTCATGATGAAATGTTAACACAGAAAAGACTGTAAAACACATTAACAGTGACAGTTGCACTTTAATAATGACAGTTCACAATGCTCAAATGGACAAATGATAATCATATCTATTTTTTAAAAAATGATAGAGTTAACATAAAAGCAATTTGATAGGAAACGAAACAACAAGAACTCTTAAATAAACATAGTCACTAAAAATTATAAAAAACACTTTGGTAGACAGACTAAACTCAAGACTCATTTGACACTGTTGGGGAAACAATACTAAATTTAAAAATGATATTGAGAAATTTACATGGAACACAATACAATACAAAAATAGATAAATATGACAAAAATTAAAGACATATACATTATGGAATAGGGAGCTCCAGCATATATCTGATCAGTATCTCAGAAGAATGGGCTGGAAGTGATATTCAAAAAGAATAAATGATAATAATTTTTCAGAATCAAGGAAGATAATGGATATTTTGACTCAGAAGTCATTTGAAGTACTGAAGAGGATAAAATAATATATGCCCACCTAAACACATGAGAGAGAAACTGCACACATCAATGCTACACTGAAAATCTTAAATTCAGAAACAAATTGCATTAACTAGCAAAAAATAAAAATTAAACCAAAAGAAAATGTTCTTATTAATAGAAATAGATACAAGCAATGTCTTCGAAATCTTGAGAAGAAAATAACTGTCAGCTTAAAATATTATCTCTAGCTAAAACCATTCATACAAAGATTAAGAGTTCATCAAATAAATTCTCATGAAAGGAATTATTAAAGCAAGAATTTTAATTAAAAGAAAAGTGCAACTAGAGGGAAATTATTGGGGAAAATATGATGAACACAGTTATTTTTAGAATAAGTAGATAGATTCTAGAATTAATAACATTTATAGATGATTTTATATGAGTGTGTGTGCATGTCTGTGCATGTGGTGCTTAACAAAAAAGTAAACAATAAATTGTTGAGAAATGATTAAAGAATAGTTAACACATGAAGTTCTCATGGTCAAGAAGAAATAGAAATATTGCCAGATTATAAAGTTTGTTAGATTAAAATATAGTGCTGGATAAAATATAAGCATGGATATTTACCTTTAAAGTTAGCAGTCACATATATAATCTATGTTTTTTAAACCTTCAGAGAAGAAGCAATGCATGTATGGTAGAATATAGAAACTTCAGCTCAACAAAAGGCAGAAAGGAAAGGAGAAAAAAGCCCCCCCCAAAAAAGGATTATAAATATAAAAATATAAAATAAGGTTGTACACTCAAATACACCTATAAAAATAAACAGATTAAGCTCACTAATTAAAAGGCATAACCAGATAGATACATTTACAAAAGTGGAATGACATACTGCTTATAAATGATATCCCTAAATGAAATTAGCTCAAGTAGAAGACAAAGATTTTAGAACCCTTGTCTTAGGATGTACATACAAAAGAATAGTATATAGCAGTTAAACAGAATGTACGAGAGCTCCACGTGGCCGTTTTGTTGGGAGTGTTTTCTGAGATGATCCTGACTCTGCAGCGATCCTAGGTTGGAGACCTGGTACTGTCCCTTACCACCTGTGTGACCTCATGGGAACTATGAACCTCTCTGTGCCTCAGTTTTGCAAATTAAGTATAAAAATAGCCCCTATCATGTGGATTAAATGATTTCATTTTTATCAAAGTCTTAGAAATGTTTTTGATACACAGCATTTTGTAAGAATTTATTAAGCATACTTAATTCTTAAAAATATGTTCAAATAAAATACAAAATTAAAAATGGATATAGATAGCCATGTAATAATATGGAACTCAAATATTCCCAAGATAAGCACATATGAAGTCCTCATATTGGGAAACACTGATAAAATCATGATAGGGATTTAGTATAGTGCCTGTAACTAGTAAGCACTAGGCAAATGTCACCTCAGAATACAACAGCAGCCACAAAACTCTGTTTATCATTCCAATTTCTTCTGCTTTTTCTTTTAATCCAATTACCACCCCACCCCCAATCTTAAATATGTCTTAGAAACTATCTGGTCATCCTAATTCATGAACTCGTGAACTCCTTCTATTTCTCCCCTCACAAATGGCCACCCAAATAAAAACAAATTTTTGTGCTACAAGACCCAATTCCATTTTCTGACAGGGCTAACCATTAATCAGTATTTCCTTATGCTGAAGCAGAATTAATCTCTCCATTACTTCTATCCACTAAGATTATTTATGTCTTCTGGTGCAGGAGAGAAAATACCTAATTTTTCTTCCATGCTATAAGCTTTTTTTGAAGAAAAAAAAGACTTTATTCTTTCTAGTGCTTCTCTTATTAGAGATAATTGTTCTGTCATTATACAGAATATTTTTTCCCTCTCCTAATGGTAGCTTCTCCTTCAGGTACATTTTTTAGCCAGGTACTTAACCTTATATGCAATATTTCAATGTTTCTTATGCAGTTGTCTATACAGGCACAGTGGATTGAACAATCTCTCTTCTTATTTAAATATTTTTATCCAATAGCTGTGTGTGTTCCAGACACCTTGTTAGGCATAGAAGATGCAACTGTGATCACAAAGTCCTACGCCTACATAGGACTTAAAGTCTGATGGGGGAAATCAAGCAAGTCAGCCCACAATTGAAAAGCAGTGTGATCAGGATAGAATTAGCAAGTAAGGAGAGCAACAAGAACATTTGAGAGGGACAGCCAACTTGATCATGGGGTCTAAAAGGTGAAACCTGAAGGATTAACCCAAGGAGGCAAAAGGACTGATTTTCCACATCTTAAGAGAACACATTGCCCTTGAGAAACTGAGCAAAGTTTAGTATATAGTCGGATTCTGTAGTACAAGCTAAATGGGTGGGGAACTAACATCAGGTAAATGGGACCGGCAACGGGATCGCAACCCTCGGTGTTGCCCCCACGCCTCGCTCAGCCTGTGAGTGGGAACCGGTCTATATGTGGGATCCGAACCCTTGGGCGGGAGCGCCGCAGCGCTTCCCAAGCGGCGCACTTATCCAGTGCGCCACCGGGCCGGCCCTAAAGATACCTTTCTGAGGACAAACAACTTAATTTTATTTCTCTACTCCAGTGGTGCTCATTTTTAAAAGCAGATTCATTTTTTTAGTTCAGAGAAAAATCATTCAGTCTTTTATTGGAAGGCACACTAATCAATATCTATTAACAGAGCATGTTGAGTTAAACGCCTCCTATATTCAGATGCATATTTAAAATTTCTCTAATTTGCTTTTTTCTTTTGAAGATGGCTCATTGTTTTGTTTCCTGTGATGAAGGGGCATCAGGAGGAAGACTAAAAGAGAGAAAGAATGTGAATAAGTTGTTGAATTTCAAAGGAAGATTCCGGGAAGGAGAGCCTATGGATTTTTAGGCTCATTTCCATGTGTGCTTTACAGCAGACTAAATATTTTTCTTGTATTGCCTGATACCTATGGCTTTTTCATTCTTAGGATATTTTCTTATCATGTGGTTTTTGAGAATACATATTATAATCCTATGAAAAATTGTAATTTATAGTCTCCAGAAAAGAACATTCTTATAAATATACCCTACAACAAACTTGTAATTTACTGATGAAAATAAGTGCATTCATATTCTCACTTCAAGTAAACCATATATATAAAAACTACATATATGAGAGCAAGGGTAAAATAGTTCTGACTTTGCAAAAGTATTATCTATTAACCCTTTACGAAGCTTCTGTGTTGCATTTAAGTATAATAACTTCTAAGAACATATTTGTGACATAACACAGGATACACTAAATTAATTCTAAATATTGTTAAATCAATGTTAATGAAATAAAGAAAGCATGTGGTCACAGGAATGAATGAATTAAGGAAAAAGTCTTTCTAAGGAAAAAAGTAATTTTATATTTTAATGCAAAGACGAAGGAAATAAGTTAATTGAATGTCAGAAAAGTGACAAGTTTCTATCTTAACCTTGAAACTTGTGGTAATGTGGAATAACAGATTTGTGCCATATGTTACAGCACCTGACAGTGTTATGTGTCTTTACCACAACACCATCTGTGCTGCTATACCTGAATAGGGACAGTGACTAGAAATGGAGAAAAATAATGAACTCTTGCAACATATTTTTCCCCTGAGTTCACACAGCTGGTGATAGACGCTTTATTTCAATCTAAAAAGCATTGCTGAGGTCTTGAATGGCAACACACTGAGATATCTTTGACCTCTTCCTGTTGACTGTTTTTTTCCCACAAGTGTAAAAACGATGCCCATATTAAAAATAAAAAAGAAACAGTTGATATTTAAAACACTAATATCATTTCTCTCTCTTTATTTTCATAGTAACTCTTGCAGGTGCACATAACAGAGACTATACCAATGTGATGATGAAAAAAATCGGAAGTAGAATAGTAAAAGCTTTCATTGGTTCTAGGGTTATCATCGAGTAACTTAGGTTTATAACTTCAATACTCACTTTATTGCTTATTTATGACTGAGTGTAGACTTACTCCTTGATTTTTTGATTCTCATTTTTTTTCTCTTAAGATGGACTTTACCATCTACTATTCCAGAGTTGCTTTAAGCTTAGAGTTAATCTGTTTATATCAAAAGCAGAATACATTGTCAAGTTCAAAGTAGACAATTACTAATTATTCCAGTCATTCTTCAAGTNAGAGAATTTTAGGCATTGACACACAGTAGGGAGATCATTTTTGCTCCAGCTACTGGAAACCAATTGCCGGCGACACTGGGAGCATCAGACTGTAACTATCCACTGCTGTCTAATTCTCAGGACTATTAGGAACTTTTCTGTGTCCTATCAAAGCTGACTGTTATCCCCTCTCTTTTAAATATTCCTTTATCCCACTCTTTCACTCCATAAGCATAAAATTCAGGCACTCAAATCACTTTCCTTTTGTTATAATCCCTCCCCCCCAATTCCCTTCACCTCAAAGGCACTAATTTATGTCTTCAGCCAGATAACATTTTCATGTAGTAATCTGTGTTCCCTTTTTGACACAACCATACTTCTCTGTTTCCTGAAACACACAATTCTATGTCTCTTTTAATGTATTTTTATGTGAGATGCTGAGTATCTGACATACACATATTGAGGCATACATATTTTTTTAATAGGATCTGGAGAATTTGCAATAATCTGATGAAAATAAATGATAGTGTCAATGTCCCAAAGAGGTGGAATTGCCCAAGGTCAACAGAGAAACTTAAAACTGAAATTAGAACTCCAGTCTTGTGTGTACCAAACCATGTACATGATGACAGAAGAAATAACATCTATCAGTATATCTGCCAACTATGTGCTCAGCAATGTATCAGGAACTTTACATGTACTATTTCGATTCTGGATTATAATTATAAATTTTGCAGGCGTTAATACACCAATTTTATACATGGGGAAACAGATTCAATTTTAGAGAATTTCCCTGAGGTCACACAGATAGTAAGTAGCAAAACCATCATTCAAACCAAGGTTTGTGTGACAAGCAATGTTTTTCATAGAAATGTTTAGGCACAGATATATTATGTATATACAAGGCTGTGAGTGGCACTAGTAATCTAATGAACAAGAAACATGATACTGACATAAAAAGAAAAAAGTATTATGATAATTTTAATGTTAATTTCCCTTAAGTTAAAGAAAATAATTATACAAG
>NW_007727292.1:34464-38223 GCF_000696425.1 Galeopterus variegatus | reverse complement strand
TCTATAGTTGTTTGAGAAACCTATGTACTGTTTTCCATAGTGGCTGCACTAATTTACAATTCCACCAAAAGTGTAGAAGAGTTCCCTTTCCCTGCATCCTCGCCAGCATTTGTTATTCCCGGACTTTTTAACAATGGCCAGTCTCACTGGGGTGAGATGATATCTCAGTGTGGTTTTGATTTGCATTTCTCTGATGACTAATGATGCTGAGCATTTTTTCATGTACCTGTTGGCCAGTTGTATGTCTTCCTTTGAAAAATGTCTATTCAAATCCTTTCCCCATATTTTGACTGGATTATTTGTTTTGTTTTGTTTTACTCTATAGTTGTTTGAGTTCTTTGTATATTCTCAATATTAATCCCTTGTTGGAAATCATAATGTTGAAGGGAAACCTGCCATGTTCATTGCAGCTCTATTTACAATGGCCAAAATATGGAACCTTAGTGTCCATCAAAGGACTATAGGATAAAGAAAATGTGGTATATATACACAATGAAATATGACTCAGCCATAAAAAAGAATGAAATTCTGCCATTTGCAGCAACATGAATGGGCCTGGAGAAAATTATGTTAAGTGAAATAAGCCAGACAAAGAAACAGAAATACCTCATGTTCTCGCTCATAACTGGCTGCTAGGAAGGGAGGGATTGAGGGAAGGAGGGAAGAAGGAAGGCATGAAGAAAAGAAAAAAAGAAAAGACCACAACAATACATTGAACTTTCAGAAGGAGAGAACAAACTCAAGGGTACTTGAGATGGGGGGTAGGGAGGGATGGGATTTGGGAAGTGATAGGTCAGGCAAAGGGCATAAAGAAATATCACAATTTGTAAGAATGAATATGCTTATAATAAATAAAAAAATAAGAAATAAAATAAAATTAAAAAGGCAATGATAATCTTTCAGACATTCAAATGAAAGATTTTTGGCACAACTATATATAAATCATTCAGAAACATTAACATTCATTCTATTAAATTCATGATAGGATGTGATCCTTATAAAGCAATTCTATGTGATGTACACATAGGACAGATGTAGTAAAACGCATTTCAAAGCCCCTTTAAAAGCCAGGAATCTATCCATTAATAATGGTGTTGACTGAAGTTATTACATCTACATGTAATAATTTAAATGTATGTGTATGTGTAATTTAAATGTACGTATACACATACATTTAAAGATTGAATTTGTATTTTAGGTACATATTCTGTATTAGCAAATGAACTTACTTACATGAAGTGATTTTCATAGGCAAGCCTTTTCCGAACTAAGCAGATTTTAGTTTAGTTACATTTTCCCTCCCCTTGACTGTGAATCCTACTGGCCCTTGCTAGAAAACAGAATTAGACTGAATAGGTATACGTGCTTGATGTAATTTCTATCCTTGTAAAAAGCAGTTATTGCTCATCTGAAATTGGTACTTTTCCTCTCTAATATTACTTTCATTTTATGGTGTGCTGTATAATTAAGTTTACTGCATCACAGAGACATTTGGTAGAGTTTTCATTTCCTACCTATGGTTTATTTTTACTCCATATGATAAATTAACAGGCTACAAAATATAATTTTAAATCCCAGATATTTTTAGTGAGTCTTTTTCCCCTCTGGAATTTTATTATTCTTTAATGGTTGATGTTAAGGTATATGTTACCTACATGCTATATTAACCCAGATATTGTTCTGTAGTTATTCATTGTTTCCAGTTTTTAAAGTTTTAAAAATATTAAATAGATATTTCAGAAAAATTCTACTAGGACAAGAAAATCATGTGAAAAATTATCTTGAAATGCCAGGTAAAAATTATAACCATGATAGACTTCTATATTATGCTCATGGAAAACTTATGATAATATATTGCAGGGAATGTGGGAAATAAAAGGAAACTATTCATATTAAAAAGCTAAAATAGGGCCGAGCCCGTGGCGCACTCGGGAGAGTGTGTTCCCGCCAGCGGGTTCGGATCCTATATAGGGATGACCGGTGTGCTCACTGCGCTCACTGGATGAGCGCGGTGCGGCCGGTCTCAAAAGGGACAAAACAATAAAATAAATAAATAAATAAATAAAATAAAATAAAAAGCTAAAATAAAAGAGAATGTACTTGACATAAAATTATGGTATTTTAGGAGAGAAAAATGTCATGTTTTACCTCCTCGCTTTACCTATATGCTTTAATGTTATTGTTTGTTTTTTTGTTTTAAATTTTGTTTTCCCTTCTTGTCTGACTTGAAATTTGATTTCAAATGAGGTCTGTGGTCATCTTAAGCCCTTTTTCCTTGACATATTTTTCTGAAGTATCTTTTCTCTCTTCTTCATTAATAGAAAGGAACCCATTAATACTTGAAGAACTGGTGGTAGAATTGTGTGAAGGGTGTTCTTCAGTTAGATTTTGTACAATTTTGGACATGGTAATTATATTTAGATATCCTATGCTCCTTCTGCTTTATCGTAGCCTCCAACAATGGCCTGCTGAGACTACCCACCAGATTCCAGCGGGAAATCCTGATCACCTCCTGTTACAGATGATGAAACTGAGTGACTTACCCGATTAAAGCAATAGTCAAGATCACAGTAGAATCTGGAAACTAGATTTCCTGACTTTCTGTATAAATTTTTTTTTTAAAAAATCCATTTCTCCTGCTAATAGTAATCACTTACCAGTAACACCATGATTATTAAATAACTAGTGAATTCTTTGAGTAATAATGTGTGTCATGGCTGAGGGAAGGAGAAAACCTGACATATATTCTCTGTCTCTCTATCCAAATTGCTTTCCCCTGTGCTTTTCAAACTGTTCTACTTTCATACTTATAATCTGAAGGGAGAATATGAGTCTCTCTTAAGACACTGGGAGAATGGCCCAAAGTTTCAAATACAAAGCCTCCTTAGTGCCTCTTATTTTGTCTTTTTAGAAAAAAAAAATTTGAATTTGACTCCAAAATATAACATTATTTACTTGAAAAAATAGCATTTACCTTCTGATGCAAATTAATGAGCTGAGATAATAAGTGAACCAGAAATGTGCCATCAAGGGAATTAATAAGAGCTTTTGAAAAGCTGTACAATCCCATGAGTCTGAGTAGCTTTGTTTGGAACCTTACCATAAAGGCAGCTTTTAAAAAAAGTAATTGGAAAAAGTGTATAAATTTATACTTGTAAATTTAACAATCTAGATTAGATGAGTAAGATACAGTTAATAGATGTGTAAAAATATATTGTTTCAAGATTCTGCCACAACCTTGACCATCACTTTAATCTGAGTAAGTCACTCACAGTTTTGTCATCTGTAACAGATGTGATTAAGATTTCCCATTGGAGTTTAGTGGGTAGTCTCATCAGGCTATCGTTGGAGGCTCCAAAAAAGCCGTAGAAGCATAGGATATCTAAATACAATTACCATGCCCAAAGTGGCACAAAATTAACTTAGAAATAGAAAATTTGAGTACACTCCAAAGATGAGACAAGAGCCAGATATTATTAGAAGTGAGAATTTTTAAAATTTATGTTATTAAACTGGAGTATCAAATGATAGAAAAGTCCATATTCATTTTAGAGAAGTAAAGTGCAAACACAATGCATATGAGCACACAAAACTCATATGAAAATATAAAGTATATACAGGTATCAGTAGATTTTGTACCAAAGAGTATTAAATTAATAAGATACAAATACAAATTAGAGTTTACTTCAGGAATTAAGAGTTGAGGCAACACTTGGAGCTTTCTTTATTAATTAAATTTTCTGTGTTAAAAGATGAAAG
>NW_007727292.1:33228-34116 GCF_000696425.1 Galeopterus variegatus | reverse complement strand
GGGGCCAGCCCGGTGGCGCACTGGATAAGTGCGCCGCTTGGGAAGCGCGGCAGCGCTCCCGCCCGAGGGTTCGGATCCCACATACAGACCGGTTCCCGCTCACTGGCTGAGCGAGGTGCAGGAGCGACCCCGAGGGTTGCGATCCCGTTGCCAGTCCCCGGTCCGGTACGGGGGCAACACTGAGGGTTGTGATCTGTTGCCAGACACGGAAAAAGACAACAAAAAAAAAAGTCATTTGCTGACAATATTAATATCTACTTAAGTTTAGGAGAATGAGATTTAGAAAAACAACAAATAAATGTCAGAATATTTGCTAGTTAAAAATGAATATAGATAAGGTTATACATGCAAAAATGTTCATTATGTTATACACTGTAAGAGCAAAAAGAGTGAACAAAATGTTCTGTAAGGAAGCATTTAAATCATTTTGCATAACATACCATGAATAGTATGGAGCCTTTGAAAGTCATTAGAATAAATTTGCATGTACAGACATGGACATTTGTCCATATATATGTATGTGTATATCTATGTATGGGGGTGAGTATATATGACTATAAAATATATAGTATTTACATATGGGGGAAAGAGAGAACATAATCACACTTTCTATTTTAAAATATAACCAGCAATACAATTAGAGAAACTAAAACTAATTCAAAAAGATAACCACCAAAACATGAGTCAAGTTGATTCCAGAGAATTTCTGTAAGGGTACAAAGATTTTCTTACACGTACAACATCCACTTCTGGTATTTGTCAGTCTTCTTTCTTTGTTGATGATACAATTACATCTTTAAGAGAATATATTATAAATATGTTTTAGGTTCCTTTCTTTGTATATGTTTTCACTTCATCTGAGTAAAATGGATTCCTTAGATTGTATCA
>NW_007727292.1:31186-32695 GCF_000696425.1 Galeopterus variegatus | reverse complement strand
TACAACATCCACTTCTGGTATTTGTCAGTCTTCTTTCTTTGTTGATGATACAATTACATCTTTAAGAGAATATATTATAAATATGTTTTAGGTTCCTTTCTTTGTATATGTTTTCACTTCATCTGAGTAAAATGGATTCCTTAGATTGTATCACCATGTTAAACCCACTACTTTATATGGCACCCAGCAAAGTATTACCCCAAACGGAATTCCAAGGTTGCCTAGGCTTTTGAACATGACTCTTCTTCCAGTAAAGCCCCCGCATAGATCCCTAGGGTGGTGAGATCTACTGCTTAAGCACAAAGAGGTAAACATTCTTCTATTGACTGTCAGAGGTCCAAGTGTTACTAGTACTCTTTATCCCCTTCTTCTGAATAATTGACTTCTACCTATTGAGTAGCCTGACTATGTTAGTATCATGTACAACTCAGTGCAAAGCCTGGTGAAATCTGCTTTTCCTTGTCATAACTCTCATTCTTATTATCACTGCCTCAGCATCCATCATGTTGCCCTGTCTCTGGCTTACCACCCTGGATCTACATATTTGGGGGCAGTCTCCACCAAGTCCCTATTTAGTATTCTACACAGATAAAGCCCCATACCCTGAACAGCTTCACTACCTTACTTTTGGTCTAAGTCTGGTGAACCCAGTAATGTAACCCTGGGGGTCCCATGCTTAACCTTACATTCCCTTCAAATGAGCAGGAAACCTTACGTTTTCCTGTCATGGGAAACCCCTATAGGTGATACCATGGACCCCCATAAAGGGTTTGGCCACAGATCCCTTCCTCTCTCTCTTGCTTCCAACCTGCTGGTTGAGCTTGAAATCTTGGAGGGTGCCCCCTCTTTTTGGCCCTGTGAGGCATGCTGCCCTCTTCTCTCTGGATCTATGAGTAATAAACTTAGTGTTTTTAACAATTTGGTCTAAGTGTCTCTCCCTCTTCCACAACTGACTACACCAAACCCAACTTAAATACCTCACTTAATGTCACAACATCACTTTTAACTTTTCTATTTCTCAATAATATTTATCTCCTTCTTTCTCATTCCCATTCATTAAACAAATGATGTCTGTTAGTTCCTCTGAAAATGTATGCATTGTCTTCTTCCTTCTTTCTATAGTTTTCTTTTTGTTGTAATACTGATCTTTGTTGAAGGCACATTTCAAATAACATGATGCTCTCTGAAGGCTTCTGAATCTTCCTTAATACATCAAAAATGCCACTGTATTTTCTAACCAGTCTTGGTAATTTGTTTAAACTCGTGAAGTACTTAAAATACTGCACTACATTTTATTAAAAGTGTATCTGTCTCTTCCTCCGACCCTAGTCAGTGCCTGATTCATGGTGGGAATTATCCTGCAATTTTGCAGTGTCTCAGTACTTAAAAATATAGTTCATACTATGTATACTTACATGTCATGCAAAATTCAAACATTGGTATAAGAATAAAATGATCTCCTACTTAAGATTTATCACCCACAATTATATGAAGATCAAATGATAACAT
>NW_007727292.1:28840-30497 GCF_000696425.1 Galeopterus variegatus | reverse complement strand
TAAAATGATCTCCTACTTAAGATTTATCACCCACAATTATATGAAGATCAAATGATAACATTTACCAGTAAATTATCAGATAACTGTCAACAACACTACAATAAACATTAACGGTATCACATTCAGTATGGTGCTACTATGACAGTTCATTCTTCATTAAAGTAAATCTCAATTATCTAAAGTTTTACCTACACGTTTCTCATTTTTTCCTAATATTTTTATATTATAGTAGCAAAGTTGTCACTAATGCACTTAACCGAAACAGGATCCTAAAAAATAAGCTTAACACAGTACCTCAAATGCACCATTTTCCATCTGCCATCAAACCGGCTTCTCCTCTTGCATTCCTTTTCTTATCCTCTCTTTCATCTTAAAACCATAATTATTTTTGTACTTTTTCTCTCTCTCTCTGTCTCCCTCTCTCTCTTATCCTTATCTGCACATCCAGTCTGGGGCTATGTCATGTTTACCTTGCTTCCATGGAATTTTTGTCTGAAAAACTTTCTTTACTTTATCACCAGTGACCCACCCACTTACTTGGTCTTCTAGAACCAATCTCGATCCCTTCATATTGTTTTGTTTTTTTATGCCCTCGGTACTTATTTTTACTTCTCATAATGTATATATAACTTATTACAGTTTTTAGCTCCCTATTATATTGTAAATTCCTGGGGACAAGGCACAAATTTCAATTTATAGTTTATATACCCCTGTAGTGACAAGCACTTTCCTCTGCACAAGCTCAATAAATGTTTTTCAGAGAATTTTTGAATGCCTTCAAAAGATAGAAAAATTGATGTTACAGAAGCAGCTGCTTAATCTTGCTTTATGCTTCAAGGTTTATTTTTCTACTAAGAGATATTTACTGAGCACCCATTGTATCTCAGGTATTAATGTTGGGGCTGAAGACACAGCAGTGAATAAAGCAAATATGATTCCTCAACTCAGGTAACTAATGGCGTTGGGAAAAATACTGAAGATAAGCAAATAATGAGATGTTTGAGAAATGTTTGAAAAGTGAGGCAAAAATTTCAACCCACACATTTAGAAATGTAGGTCTATCACCAGCTTGTTATCATAGTATCCACCTAAATTCATCAATTAGCAATAAAATTGATTCTAGAAAGCAGACTATAAATTTCACTGTGATTCAAGTGACCTCGGAAAACATCCTTGGCATATCTTCATTTGACTTTGTTAAATGAGGATGATCATTTTCATAATTAACTAATTCCATGATATTGATGATACTTAATTCGTTGTTTTAACTCATTTATCAGCGTTTAAATTTCGAGTGGTAGTGTTTTGTTACACAGATGTTCTCTTGTTAGTCCTTGAATTATTTAAAGAAATACAATAGCACATACCTAATGAGACCATAGGGTATTCATAAAAATGAGATGAAGATGGTTATTTCTCTTTCTTGTCTTAAAAGTGTACCTTTATCAAAGCAATAGTTGTCTTGTTAGGAGAGTAAATACCATCCTTCATCTTATTCTTTTTTTTCCTACAAAAACTGGTGATCAAAACTGGTACATAAGAAAATTAATTTATATTGTCAATTTCTTAAAGTATGGATCTTTAGGGGAAAAAGGAGATATCTGTATCCCACAACCTGAAGAGACATCTACACATGTGCTGTGGATTGAATGTCCCC
>NW_007727292.1:20778-28719 GCF_000696425.1 Galeopterus variegatus | reverse complement strand
GATATCTGTATCCCACAACCTGAAGAGACATCTACACATGTGCTGTGGATTGAATGTCCCCCCCAAAGTTCACTGAAGTTTGACCCACAGAATAACAGTGCTAAGAGGCTGGAAAATCCAATTACGGTATTTGAAAGGTGGGGCTTTTAAAAGGTGATTAGATTGTGAGGGCTGTGTCCTTGTGAATAAGTTGATTCACTCATGGAGTAATGAGCATGGTTCTGATGGCTTTAAAAGAAGAGCAAGTGAGAAGGTTAGATCTCTTGCTCAGCCCATTCTCACCATGTGGTACACTGAGGACACAGGCCCTCACCAGGTGTGTTCCCTAGATATTGACCTTCCCAGCCTCCGAGATGGAAATAAATTTCATTTGTTTATAAATTATCCAGTTTCAGGTATTCTGTTATAAACAATAGAAAATGGACTAATACAACAATTAAATAAAACTTAACATGCTTAATCTAACCCCAATATATTACATAGAGGCAGGATATTCATAGTTAATTATTTCTTGTGTTTCTTACTAAAATTATTATCTAACATTCATTGAGGGCTTATTATTTCTGAAACAATGTGTTAAATACTTTAAAAAATTATTTAATTCTTATAATAGCCTTTTGTGTTAGAAATTACAATAAGTTCTATTTTATAATACTGTCAGAACATGTAATATTTAGTTAGAAGCAAAGTTTACCTAGAGAATTTTATGGTTAAGCTCTGTATTAAGAGAGAATACTCATATATCCACTCCTGTAACTAATTACTTTAGAAATGCCAAAAGTTTGGGGGGAAAATGTAATAGCTAACCTCATTTATTTGTTTTGCAAACTGTGAAGTATACCTCTTTCTGATGGGATCTTTCTCTGCATTCTTTTCACAAGTTACAGTGACAGCAGTGAAAAGGTACTTGTTGGAAACGATGAGTTGAAACTGGTGCAAGGAATAGCTCAGGAAAGAGGTTTGTTAGAGATAAAAGTGTGAAAATACGTTTACCTGAAATTTAAAAATATCAAACACTGTACGACCCCTACTAATTTCAAGCTAAAAGACAAAACTAAATAATTAGGCTTTGACCAAATGTTTTTACTTTCTAGGTTAATATTGATAACTTTTTATTTAAATGATAAGAAAAAAATCTCCCAATTCTAGAAGTACCATCTTTTAAGGGTGTGCCCTTAAATATTCTTTTCTAGTGATTTCCTTTCTGTATGGGATTCCAGAACTGATAAAAACCCATCATTAATATCCCTTCTAATAATCCCAGAACATAGAACTTTTAGTCACTAATTCCTTTCTTTGATGCTTTAATGTAGGATGCAGAAAAACATGAAATTATGGCATTCAGGGTCTTTATCAGTAGCATGATTTCTCTGTGAACTTAGAATAAAAAGCATATTCCTAAATGAACATTAGTTGTATATATTTCAAATCTCTGTTTTAATATTTCTGCTATTTTCAGTTGTTTTGGTAGATTATTTTACTTGTTTTATTGCATTAATTTTGCTTTTATGTTTTTGTGTGTTTTATTTTTTTATTTTAGACAAAAGTAGACAAAATTATAATTACTCAGTACTAGACCTGTTATTATTTTGATGTGTTGCCAGACCCCAAACAAAGGGGGATTTTAGGAAAATTATTTAAATATCATTATTTGAAATGTTTTTATTGAATTTGCTAAGAATGCAGAAAGGACTTTGGCAAAGGTTCCTGACAATTACTTTGGAATATACTCTTTCTAAGATTAAAAAAAAAAAGCCAATATAGAGGTTGTTTTTATTTCATTCCGAGAGACATGTTCCTGTGTGCAATGCTAGATTTAGAATTCTATTCCATCTAAGAGAATTTTACATTCTCTGCAAAGGTCCTATTGTTCAAATTATATTTAAAAATGGTCTCTGAAATCTTCTTACGTATTTTTAGACAAACATCAAAAAGAAACAATATATTTATAGAGCATAGTTTTAATTCACAGTAAATTTAATTGTGTCTATCTAGACTAATTTTTAATATTGTGGCTTTTCCTTACATGTGAAACTATTGGCTAGAAGATCTCCCACTGTTAATTACGCCCCTTCTTGGTCATTAAAGGTGGTTGAGTGGACATCGGCATCATAATCAGGCCTGGAAGAAAAATACTAGCTCACTTCTATGGCAGTGACTTGCTCAGTGAGCTATGGAGACTTGTTGAACTCTTACCACGTCCCTTAGGGCTGCAATAGAGATAATGATATTATGCATGCAAATTGCTGACATTTGCTTTCAATTTACCCTATGATATTTAAGAAGAAAAAGTATAGTGCTCTAGAAAACTATAAAATCAAAGATAATTTTATTTTTTGAAATACCAGAGTACTTTAAAAAGTTTGTGAAAAAATAGACTTAAACAGTAATAGCAATCTTTCCTTTAACTTTTGGAAAACCCCTGGTATGTAAAACAATTTTTGTAATATGTTTTTATGCCATAGCACATGGAAATTGTGAAATGTGAGTGTTTTAGCTTTACTTTACTAAAACAAACAAAAAAGTAGAATAGGTTAACAGGCTTTGGATTGTTTTATTTCTAGTGCACTTTTTTTTTTTCTTTTTGTCTTTTTTTACTGACCGGTAACGGGATCGCGCCCCGCACCGTGCTCAGCCTCGGTGTCGCGCCCTGCACCGTGCTCAGCCAGTGAGCGGAACCGGTCTCCACATGGGATCCGAACCCTCGGCGGGAGCGCCGCCACACTTCCAAGCGGTGCACTCTCCAGTGCGCCACCGGGCCGGCCCTCTAGTGCACTTTTTAAATGTATAGTGCCTTGTTACATTTCTCTACTGTTCACTAGTTAAAATATAAATTTTTCACACAAATTAAAGGAAAACGATTTTGCAGGAACTGAATTTAAAATAGTTATGATTTTAATTTTAATTTGTCCTCCTCTAGGTGGATAACTTGAAAAGATGACTTCACTAAAATCCCCTTGCAATGGGTTTGCAATTTGTACATTTCACCCTTGAGTACCTGTGGCCTTGTCTGTCTCAGGAGCTATAAAGATGAATAATGAAAATTTGATGCTGGGGACCTGTGATCTGGATCTTGATGAACGAAAAATTTTACCAAGTGGAGAACACATTTCAAGCAGAAGGAATCACTTCACTAAAGTTAGAGAAGGGGAAAATAAAACAGCCTATTAAAAAACAGAAATTTGTTGTACTGGCTTATAGTTTGTAAGATGTAATTTAGCACAAGATGAATTAGAAAAAGTAAAATTACCCGTATCTTACCAGAGTTTCAACAAAATATATATAGGAATGCTTGTCTATGGGATTATTCTCTTTCACATAAGAAGTACTTGTAAAAATTATTTATTTGTTTTTTGTGGTGCAAATGTTTAAAAATGTCTGATTCCTTAAAATTAATTCTTTTATTACTTTCTAATATTTATCTTTTGGTGTTTTTAAACAATAGCTTTGGGAAATTCAGAGAAAAACATGGGAACTTTAAAATGCTAAAATGATGATCATTGCAAATTAACTCAGTAAAGAAACTCATAAATCCATTTTTGGTTTGCTGCTATTGAATGAATGGTGTATTTTTGTGTTTTTATTAATACTGTCGACTAACTACAACAGGTGACATTTTTATCCCCTTAGGCTGTCCATTAGCCAAATGAAGGGCCATCTGGAAAGGGATTCTGTTCTTTGAAAAATGTGACAGGGCTGATGGCTTTTTAACTGCTAGTCATCTATGATTGCTTGTAAACACTAGAAATTAGCGTTGATCCCTCAGAATTAAGAAGTTAGTCAAGTACTTAGAGATGAGGCAAGGGAATCACCTTTTAACCAGACGTGCACATCAATTCAGATAAAAAAAAAAAAAAAAAACCCAAAACAAAAAACCTGCCTTATGTTTACTATTCTAAAAAGTGTGGTGTGAAAAATAAGACAATGTCAACAATTTCATCAGTAGTGTGAAAAATAAGACAATTATTTTTGGTGACTGTAATTTGACAGATATAAACAATTTTCTGTGATATATTTTGAAAAATTTAAACTTGAACAGATATTTGATACTGAGGGAACAAAGGGTATATTCATTATGATACGGTTTGTTGGCAGTTTCCCAAAACTGCTGTTTTATGATACTGGTTTTCAGATGAACAAAAAGAGATGTTTATGATGGCTGTCTCCCAACAGTAGTTCACGGAGAATGTTTTCCTAATCTTACCTTAAAGGGTCTCTAATAGCACCATGTTAGAGGGACACAGTGGCCCTATCTAATCAGCTTCTTCATAATTCAGATGAAGATTCTGAATGTCCCAGAGGGGTCGGGTAACTTGTCCAAGTTTGCACAGTTATTTAGTAGCCACAGTGGTGATTTCTCCTAAAGCAGAATGTGAAGGAGATTTCTATTGCAATAGTTGTTCCATTGGTTCCTGAATTGGAGGCCAGAAGAATCAGGGTTCGTGTGTGTGTGTGTGTGTGTGTGTGTGTGTGTGTGTGTGTGTTTTGTAGTTACTCAAGGGGCTCATGAGTGCATATAGAGTCAATGTGCTTAAACAAAGTAATAAATGTTGGGCAACAATGTATCTTTTTTCTTGTAATCTTATATTTTAAACACAGATCCAAATAGACATATTACTTCATAGTTGTTTTTCTCATAATGTGTTTTCATACCTAATAAGAACAGAGCTACTCTTGGGTTGGCATAGAATAATTATTTTTCCTTAGAAAGATCATTCATACGTAAAATCTAAGAGCCACCTAATTGACATTTTGTTGAAAAATTTGTCTACCATGTCATTGTGCCAATAATTTGGCACTTATTTACTTTTGTGTATTACAATCATATCTGCATTAGATCTATCCTTAGCTAAGGAAGGAAGGAAAGAAGGAAGGAAGAAAGAGGTAGCTAAAATTATCCCTAGAATGTTGTGGTGATGTGGACGAGTAGCAACACTAGAACTGCCCAACTAGCACAGGTGGTGTTTGAAATTTTATGGTGCATTTTAAAGCCCGTCACCTCCACACTGGTTCAGACTGGCTTCTTCTAAAAGCAGATTGGAAGCCTCCTCTCTTCCTAAATCCTTTCAAAGGATTCTGTTGAAGGGATAAAAACAAAAGTCCTTACATTCCCCTAGAGACCTGTGTGTCCTACTCTTTCTTCTATCTCATCCCTCATTGTGTTCTTCCCTCTCTCTAAATTGTGATTTCTCAGGGTCCCCTGACACTGGACTTTCACATACCAAGTCCCTCTGCCTGGAATGTTCTTCCCTCCTTTACCTAATTCACTCAGTCAAACTGTAGCAAAACAGCTTTGTCCTCACAGAAATCTTTTCTAACCTTCCTAAATATATCAAACTGCTCCTAATATAAATTCTCATAAAATTATGTGGCTCTTTTTAGCAGTACTTATCATAGACACAATTTTACATTTTTCTATACAATGATTTGATTACATTTTTTGTTCTCTCTCAACTAGAATGTAAGCTCCCTGAGGACAGGGACCATGCTAGTTTCTGCCCATCAGTGTCAGTGCAGAGCTAATTGATTGGACGATCTAATTTTATCTTCAAACCTAACTTCATGTAGCTATTATTATATTATTATTTCATAAATTAGAAAACTAAGACTCAAAGTATGAACTGCATATGGTCACTGTATTAGTCCATTTCTGTTAATTATAACAAAATACCTGAAACTGGGTATTTGGTAAGAAAATGGAATTTTGTTTTATAGTACATTTTTTATTGATTATGAATATTCATGAGAAACAAAGCTGACTATCACTACTCAAGAAGTGATAGCCAGATCCATACTGGCAGCATGCCCATTACTACAAATTGTGATTATACCCTGTGCCCCCCACCCAATTATCCCTGACCTCCCTCCCCATCCCTCTTTCCCCCACTCCACTTTGTATCCCTAGGTATGCTCTCTCCCTCTGGAAGTCCAACACAGACCTGTGGTCTTTCTTTCCTTCCTTCTTTCTCTCTTAGCTCCCACTTATGAATGAGTACATGTGGTATTTATCCCTCTGTGCTTTGCTTATTTCACTCAACCTAAGTTTCTCCAGGCTCATTCATGTTGCTGCAAATGGGAGAATTTCATCCTCTTTCATGGCAGAGTAGTATTCTGTGGTGTATACACACCACAGGTTCCTTAACCAATCATCCATCGATGGACATTTAGGTTGGTCCCATATCTTTGCTATTGTACACAGAGCTTTAATGATCATGAGAGTGCAGGTATCCCTTTGACATGATAATTTCCATTCCTATGGGTATATACCCAGAAGTGGGATTGCTGGATTGCATGAAAGATCTATCTGTAGTTGTTTGAGAAACCTCCACACTGTTTTCCGTAGTGGTTACACTAATTTACAGTCCCATCAACAATGTAAGAGTGTTCTACACCCTTGCCAGCATTTGTAATTCTCTGTCTTTTTGATTATAACCAGTCTAACTGGGGTGAGGTGATATCTAAGTGTGATTTTAATTTGCGTTACCCTGACGACTAGTGATGTTGAGCATTCATATACCTGTTGGCCATTTGTATGTCTTCCTTTCAAAAATGTCTATTCAGCTCCTTTGCCCATTTTTAAATTGGGTTATATGTTTTTGTACTATGTAATTGCTGCTTGAGTTCCTTCTATATTATGCTTATTAATCCCTTCTTGGATGCATAGTTAGCAAAAATTTTCTCCCACTCTATAGGTTGTTGTTTCACTCTGTTGATTATTTCCTTTGCCATGCAGAAGCTTTTTAGTTTGATATAGTCCCATTTGTTTATTTTTTCTTTTGTTACCTGTGCTTTTGGACTCATGTTCATAAAGTCTGTGCCCAGACCTAGTTGCTGAAGTGTTTTACCTATATTTTCCCCTAGTAATTTTACAGTTTCAGGTCTTATACTCAAATTTTTAATCCATTTTGAGTTGATTTTAGTATATGGTGAGAGACGCATGCCTAGTTTCATTCTTCTGCATATGGATATCCAATTTTCCCAGCACCACTTCTTGAAGAGGCAGTCTTTTCCCTAGTTTAGGTTTTTGTTGCCTTTGTCAAATATCAGATGGCTGTAAGCCTAAGGGGTGATTTCTGGGTTCTCTATTCTGCTCCACTGGCCTGTCTATTTTTATGCCAGTGCCATGCTGTTTTGCTTACTATAGCTTTGTAGTATAATTTGAAGTCACATAGTGTTATGCCTCCAACTTTATTTTTTTTGCTCAGCAATGCTTTGGCTATTTGGGGTCCTTTTTTGTTCCATATGAATGTCAAGATTGTTTTTTTTTTTTCCATTTCTGTGAGGAATGCCATTGCTATTTTGATGGGGATTGCATTGAATCTGTAGATCACTTTGGGTAGTACAGACATTTCACAATGTCAATTCTTCCAATCCAAAAGCATGGAATGTCTTTTCATCTTTTTGTGTCTTCTTTAATTTCTTTCAGTCTGTAGTTCTGTAGTTCTCATTGTAGAGATCTTTCACCTCCTTGGCTAAATTGATTCCTGCATTGTATTGCTTGAAGTTTCAGAGGCTGGGAAGTCCAAAGTCCAAGAAACACATCTGGTGTAGGTAAGGTTGGTGGTGACAGAGATGCAAGGCTTTCACATATCAGAATAAGGCAGAGTAGGGAGAGCAAGAGACACCAACCTCTTAATTCACTCTCCTTTTAAAGCCTTCAGAACCACACACCCCTGACCACCATTTTTATTAGTCCATTCGCTATGGCATTGCCCTACAATCTAATCACTTCTTCAAGGCCCCACCATTCAATTACTGAAATAGGATTTCTCACTCTCTTAACACTGTCAGAGTGGGAGTCAAGTTTGTGGGGGGACACTCAATCCAACGCAGTCATAAAGTGGGTATCCATTGACTTTAAGCTTTGATTTTAAATCTACTTATGTGAGGACCTATTTTTCTTCCTGCTTATCCTTTAGAAATTCCCGATCACTTAACTTG
>NW_007727292.1:18233-20014 GCF_000696425.1 Galeopterus variegatus | reverse complement strand
GTGTTAAAGGCTTGGAATTACTTTTAAATTAAACCATACAGCTGACATGAATAAAAGGGACCTCCTAAAGTGCTCCGTAATGATAGGGAGAGCTACCAGCAAGCACAACACTTGACTTGTTTTTCCATAGAAGGTTTGATCTGCACTGAAACGAAAATATTGAAAATGATTTCTGGTCCTCCCTGATATCACAAATCACAACTTGCATAAAGCCATAGGAGGAATCAAAGATCCATTTGCATGGTGATTCATATATGCATGTGCCCATACAGAAAATGCTCACTGTTTTATAATCAGGTCTGCAAACGTTTTTCATTCGTCTCCCATTTTATTAAAGCTGTGGTGAGGAGAAAAAGATGGGATCAAATGTAAAAAAGATTGTGGTTAGAAAGCAGGGCAAGCTCACTTTTTTAAAGACAAAAATTTACTTGCATGTATATGCAATTTTCAAGTGAACTGTGTTTCACAAAGTCACCAGAAAAAATGGCTTTTTTTTTCCCAGCTAAGGGCTTTTTGAATCTTCAAATCAAAATGTAAGATGCACAACTTTGAACTCTTATGCTGAATAAATCATAATAATTAAGATCTCGTTCTTCAAGAAATCACATTATACAGGTGAANTTTCACATATCAGAATAAGGCAGAGTAGGGAGAGCAAGAGACACCAACCTCTTAATTCACTCTCCTTTTAAAGCCCTCAGAACCACACACCCCTGACCACCATTTTTATTAGTCCATTCGCTATGGCATTGCCCTACAATCTAATCACTTCTTCAAGGCCCCACCATTCAATTACTGAAATAGGATTTCTCACTCTCTTAACACTGTCAGAGTGGGAGTCAAGTTTGTGGGGGGACACTCAATCCAACGCAGTCATAAAGTGGGTATCCATTGACTTTAAGCTTTGATTTTAAATCTACTTATGTGAGGACCTATTTTTCTTCCTGCTTATCCTTTAGAAATTCCCAATCACTTAACTTGCCCTCCTATTTTAAACAAAAGTCTCATTATACTGAGTTCACTTTTACATTTCCTGTGCTCATCTCTCCCAAGTTTAAATACTTAAAATATGTATTTATGTTTCTAAAATTGAAGTATTTTACTCTTACCCCAGAAAATAATGTAAAGATTATTTTGATCATTTTTTTTTCATTATCTCTGCTGGAATAATCATTGCAAAATATTATTTAAATAGCACAAAAGTTACTGCCTAGCATTTGGATATAGGTTTATAGGTTTCTGAATAATTTATTTAAAATTTAACTTTAAACACTCACTTCAGTGATTGTCAGTTTAAAAAGTAATTACCTGTAATTTTGCCATGTTTTTGCAGCATAGAAAATGTTTTTCCTACCTTCCTTACTTTTGTTTTATGTCTGTCTCTGGATGGATAGACTAGACAAGACTAGACATATTATACCAGTGTGCTCTGAAAGCAGTCTTATTGATGTTGAAGCTTTCTAAGGAGTTCAAAAAAATGAAAGTAATGGGCTTTGTCATGCCACCAGAAACAAAGTGGTTTTAGTTCTTAAAGAACTGCTTAGAACAACATGGCAAGCAGTACAATCAAATTATTTTGTCTGCTTGTCTAACATGAAGGCAACACTATCAACTGACATCCTGCAGCTCTGTGATAAGACTCTGGAGAAAGGCTTGGGAAAACTGTGTTTATCTTACAGGAGACAATGATTAGGTAATTTGGACATTTCATATTTAATAAAAACTATTTAAATCAGAAACCATCAGACCTGCACTGATGGGACTTATATTTATATTGTACC
>NW_007727292.1:15412-16531 GCF_000696425.1 Galeopterus variegatus | reverse complement strand
AAGAAAAGAGGGAAGTGGGTAGGAAGACAGAGTTGTGAATTGCTAGTCGTACTTTCCTTTAAGATGTTTAACTCTTGCAAAAATACATTTAATGATCAACCTTAAATGTTTTGATAGCTTAGTTATTATTTTCATTGCAGTTTTCACTTGCCATTGAGAAATTCACAACTATAGTGTTAGATTCCGTTGGCCCATATGTGCTGCAACTTTTGGGTTTCTCTTAATGCAAGTAGGATTATTTATAGTACTATATTGCAAAACACTACTTAACAATAAAATACAGGCATCTGTGTAATGAATTTGAATAAATGCCCAAAGAGTAAAAATGCCATGGTAAAAAAGGATTAGTGGTTCATATAGAATGATTACTGGAACATATGAAATAATTTAATCAGATAATTAAGTCCCCTCCAAAATGTTTATAATAGGTATAAAGTAGGACAAAAATGGTTTGAACCTTGCCAATTGCTAGCATAATAATAAGAGAGCAGGTTATGGATAGAGGAGAGATAGGAAGAAGTACAAGAGTGCCATTATACTTGCCTTTCACCTAAGGGAATCATAAATCTCCTCTAATATTCTCTCAGTATTTTTATAATATTTTTATAATGAGAATTAGCTTTTAAGAACTAATATATCTCATCTGAAGCAGGCTTTTCCCCAACGTAGATTTTTGTTGCCTTTGTCCAATATCAGATGGCTATAAGCCTGATGGGTGATTTCTGGGTTCTCTATTCTGCTCTACTAGACTGTCTATTTTTATGCCAATACCATACTGTTTTGGTTACAATAGCTTTGAAGTATAATTTAAAGTCACATTGTTATGCTTCCAGCTTTATTTTATTTTATTTTATTTTATTTTGTTCAGGATTGCTTTGGCTATTCAGGGTCTTTTCTTGTTCCATACCAATGTCAAGATTGTTTTTTTCCATTTCTGTGAAGAATGTCATTGGTATTTTAATGGGGATTGTATTCAATATGTAGATAGCTTTGGGTAGTGTAGACATTTTCACAATGTTAATTCTTCCAATCCAAGAGCATGGAATGTCTTTCCATCTTTTTGTGTCTTAATTTCTTTAGTAGTGGT
The DNA here is from genome assembly GCF_000696425.1 of Galeopterus variegatus. Lineage (NCBI taxonomy): Eukaryota > Metazoa > Chordata > Mammalia > Dermoptera > Cynocephalidae > Galeopterus > Galeopterus variegatus. Next base: position 15,444 of record NW_007727292.1, on the reverse strand, counting down.
TTGTACTTCTCATTGTTGGTTGAGAAGTACAC
>NW_007727292.1:11547-13853 GCF_000696425.1 Galeopterus variegatus | reverse complement strand
ATTTGTACACACTGATATGGAACATGAACCAGGAGATGCATAAGTGGGAAAAATTAAGTACAGAACAGTGTGTAGAGTTTAATCTATTTTCTGTAAATAAAATGTGTGTGTATTCAAAAAGACAGACACAGAGTGAGAATACGAATTATAATTTTCCACCTGGAGGAGATTACAATGAAATTTAGCAGTTAACTTTGGAGGGCTAGGAAAAGCAGCAGATGGAAGTTTTTCTTTTCATTTTAACATTATTTTCTTTGTAAAATTTAATATATAGATACAGAAAAGTACATAAAATTTAAACACAAGGTTTAACAACTATTAAAAAATAAATGACCATGTTCTTATCACCCAAGTCAAAAAAAAGTTAAAGGTACTAGCAACTTCAGAAGGTCCAATCTCACCTTTCTTGATTTAAACCTCTGCTTTCCTTAGGAGAAGTAACTACTAACCTGGCTGCTGTGGATTGAATGTCCTCCCCAAACTCATTGAGGCTAGATTCTCCTTGTAATAGTGTTAAGAGGGTGGGAAATCAGACTATGGCCATGTTGAAAGGTGGGGCCTTGAGGAGGTGATTGGATTGTGGGGACTGTGACCTTATAAATAGATTAATCTATTCATGGAGTAATTAGTTAATGGTTTAATGGGTTATCAGGGAGTGGTTCTGGTGGCTTCATAAGGAGAGAAGATCACATTAACTCTCTCCCTCTTGCCTTTCTCGCCATGTGATACCCTGGTAGCCACAGGACTCTGTAGAGAGCCAAGAAGAAGGCTCTCACCAGATGTGTTCCCTGGATGACAGACTTCCCAGTCTCCAAAACGTTCAGAAATAAGTTCTGTTTTCTTATAAATTACTTAGTTTCAGATAATCTGTTATAAGCAACAGAAAATGCACTATTACACTGGCTTTTATAATAATTCCTTTTCTTTATAATTTTAGCAACTGTGAAATGAATTATTTTACTTCTTTTATTCAACATTATGCTTGAAGGATTAATTTATATTGTTTGCATAAAGATATTGTTTACTCATTGTGATTGCTATTCATCATGTGTGAATATTGCATAATTTATTTATCCATTCTACCATTGAGAGATATTTTTGTTGTTTCAAGCTTTGTGGTATTGTGAATAATGTTACCTTAAATATTTTTGNAGATATTTTTGTTGTTTCAAGCTTTGTGGTATTGTGAATAATGTTACCTTAAATATTTTTGCATAAGGAAATACTCATGCATTTCTCTTGTCTAGAGTATATAATAATGTAAGTGTTAGGACAGGCATTTATTCAACTTTACCAGATAACTCAAATTTTTTTCCGATTTACACTCTCACCAACAATATATGAGAGTTCCCTTAGATCAAATTCCTCACCAACACTTAGTGTTTTCTGACTATCCTTTCTCTCTCTTCCCATCTCCCCATCCCCACTTCCTCTCCTCCTTTCTCCCTCCCTTCCTCCTATCAAGCAACTGAACAACAATAAAAAATAAAGTAAAAAACAAAAACAGAAAAACAAAACCATTGTGCCATCTAAGTCAAATACCAAGTGTCCTTGTATGTCTGGGTCTGTTTCTGTACACTCTGATTTTTCCATTAACCTATTTTTCTTTGTATCAATTATTCTAATTATAGAAACACTATAATAAACTTATTTATAGATCAATTGCTTTAAACTTGTTCTGTTTTAAGGAGTCTTAAGATAAATGCTGAAAGTTAAAAAAATTTTTGAAGTTAAGTTAAAAGTTAAAAGATAGTTCTAACTTTTCTTAGCTCTTTGCATTCCTAAAAAAATTTAGAATCAGCTTCTCAAGATACTTTTACATTTTTGGGGGGTGGGTGTTGTTTTATAATGTTATCATATTTTAAATTTTGTTTTGTTTTAATTATAATCATGAAATTACCTGGGTTTATGAGTCATTTTGCTGTTGTTATTTTCTCTCCCACATTACTTTATATTAAAAAATTTAAAATACCTTATCAGTGATAGCTGGAAAGATTTTTTTTTAACTGTGAACAATTATAATGCTACACTTAGTATTGACTATAAAATACATCTAACTTCTAACTGTAATTTTACCACATAACAAACCAAGAAATCCTTCCTAAATTAAAAGTTAAGTGTGTATGTTATGTACATGTATATTTCCTTCTCTTTCTTTAGGGATGTAACATCTCTCTCTAGCCACATAATCCACAAATACTATAATGTCTTAGATTCTTCATTACTTCTGTTGATGTGGAATCTTTTCTCTCTAAAATCACTGATTTCTTTACTTTTTCCTTTAGCAAAGTTTCAGAAACATCAAC
>NW_007727292.1:9136-10655 GCF_000696425.1 Galeopterus variegatus | reverse complement strand
CTCTCTAGCCACATAATCCACAAATACTATAATGTCTTAGATTCTTCATTACTTCTGTTGATGTGGAATCTTTTCTCTCTAAAATCACTGATTTCTTTACTTTTTCCTTTAGCAAAGTTTCAGAAACATCAACATTTCATTTATAATTTGTACCCAATCCTACTTCCTGATGTGTTTCCCCTATGTTTTTTTTTAGGAGTTTTATTGTTTCAAACATATATTTAATTCTTTAGTCCATTTTTTGTTGATTTTGGTATATGGCAAGAGGTATAGGTCTAGTTTCATTCTTCCGCATATGGATTTCCAATTTTTCTGGCACAATTTATTGAAGAGGCAGTCGCTACTCCAGTGTGTTCTTAGTGCCTTTGTCAAAAATCAGATGGCTGTAAGTGCATGGGTTAATTTCTGGGTTCTCATTCTGTTCCATTGGTCCATATGTCTTTTTATGGCAGTACCATGCTGTTTTTGTTACTATAGCTTTGTAGTATAATTTAAAGTCAGATAGTGTTATGCCTCCAGCTTTATTTATTTATTTAATTATTGCTCAGTGTCTCTTTAATTTCTCGTAACAGTGGTTTGTAGTGTTCTTGTCATAGAGATTTTTCACATCCTTGGTTAACTTTATTCCTACGTATTTTATTTTTATTGGTGACTATTGAAAATTGGCTAGCTTTCTTGATTTCTTTTTCTGCTTGTTAGTACATTGTTGGAGAATAGATATGATACTTGCTCTTTCTATTTCCGTTAACCTTTGAAAGTGATTCTCAATTTTCATTGAGAGCCTGTTTCTGAACTTATTAATTCACTACATACATGTTTTTTTCCATCTAAGTCACAATTATAACTAAAGATGCTCCCCAATAATTTCACTTTGTCTGACAATTCCATACAACACTGTCACATTAGGTTGCCTTTTATGATCACATAACTACACAAACTGATAAAGCTCTCATTCTTAAATAAAGTACCCCAAATATTTTTTATCTAAAAGGCATTTATTGAACACCTACTATTTCCATATATTAAATAAGAATATATTTCATAGGCTATCCTCTCAAGTGGTCAGCATTATTTATTTATTAAATGCAAATAAAAGAAAAGAGTACTCAGATATTTACAACTAAAAGAAAAACTCCCCTCTCACCCTACACCTGACTCATTCTTTTTCCTAGATGCTACCAGGGTTGACACTTTGGCAGATATTCATCTATGGATTTACAGATATTTATACATGAAATATTGTATGTCTATAGTATTATATATATATATATCTTTTATATTATATACTATTAAATATGTATGGATGGAGCCATACTGCAAGAATTTAATAGTATCTTTTGCTTAATAAAATGTGATCAACATTTTCCATATCTGTACCAATGTAGCTGCCCAATTCCTTTTGAAAATCACCATATGTACCAAAGCTTGGCTGCAACATAATTTTCTCAATCATTTCTGTATCAGTCTTGGGACCTTTTTCTCAGTTTCAAAGTCCATACTGCATACTTTTATCTGAAAG
>NW_007727292.1:6807-8492 GCF_000696425.1 Galeopterus variegatus | reverse complement strand
GTGCTTGGGGTTTCTATACATACATACGTGTGTGTGTGTGTGTGTGTGTGTGTGTGTGTGTGTGTGTGTGTATTGCAACATTGTTAAAAAAATAGACCATATCAGGACACCTAAAATATTCTTTATTTTATTTAACTTAGGAAGCCAAATGTGTGCTCCGCAAAGAAACTAAAGTTTGCAGTTATTAATTTCAATTTCTATATTAAAAAAAGATTTACAAAAATGTATTTATACAGTTAATTTCATATAGTTAATCTCTCCCTCTTTTTTCTTTCTCTCCCTCTTTCTCTTTATGAATCTCTCCTTTCTCTTTCTTGAGCAGTATGTTAATTGGAGGTTGGCATGCATTGAAAGACGGCAAGTATGATATTTTTATACTATAATGCTTTAAAAGTTAAAAATATCCTCTAATAAACTTGTTTCATGCATTTAACCTAGGTTTTCCTTTACGAATAAATTGAGGAAACTCTATTTGGCAGACAAAGCCAAAACACAGATATAATGATTTTTTTTTCTTGTCTCTTCTCATATTTAAAAATTACAAAGGACAGAGTTACTTGAGCTTTCTAAATGGATTCAAAATATAATTGTTTCTAATGCTAGTCAAGCTTCCACTGCTGTTAAAAAAAATACTACAGCTTAGCTATAACTCTGACAGTCTTTGCTAGTTAAAATGGAAACTCACAGAGCATGACCTGTCATCTCTCTCTCTCTGCCATGAATCTTCGCCATTACTAATTTTCTGCAAGCAATATAGTGACCTTAGGGCTGATTAATTAGCTGTTGGTTTATGTATTTTACAACATTAATTGTGAAAGCCTTCACTGTTACTTCATGGTTAGATTAACCTTGTTAGTGTGTAGAATTAGAAATGGAGAAGCCTTGTTAGATTGCCTCTCTGACATTTTGAAAGGGTTTTAATTCACAAACTGGAACACAGAACTGCTCTACTATTTCTGGAAGCTCAGTACACCCCTCATTTCAACCAATATCGAGCTATCTTTTGATGGTCACTCTTTCTGATTACTGTTCCCTACCCACTGCCTGAAAATTTCCTTTTGCTTTTAGCGGAATTGTTCTTCCACATTAGTTNCCCTACCCACTGCCTGAAAATTTCCTTTTGCTTTTAGCGGAATTGTTCTTCCACATTAGTTCTAAATTGTTTTTTACCTACCACAAGAAGTTTTAAAGTCTGAATCAAGTCACTATACAAATTCAGGCTTTAAAAGAGACTCAATCCATGAATTGTCTTAGCCTATTCTCTGTGGAGGCCCTATATGTTTTGAAAGTAAAATAGTCCAAACAGAATAAACCAGATTATTAGAAGGGCTAAATAATTTTCTACCTGTTAAACATCTTGGAAAATACCATTAACTCTCTCAAGCCACAAAATGTCTATTTATTCTTTTTTTATTTCATTTATTTTTTATTTCATTTATTTTTAAATGACATAATAATTGCATATATTTGTGGGGTACAATGTAATGTTTTGATCTATGTATACATAGTAGAAAGAGTCAATCAAACTAATGAACTTATCCATTACCTCACCAATTTATCATTCTTTTGTGGTGAGGACATTAAAAATCTATTAACAATTCTGAAATATAAAATACATTATTATTAACTGTGATCACCATGCAGTAGAAAATGTTTGTTTATTCATAAATGCCTATCTCATTGGA
>NW_007727292.1:0-5929 GCF_000696425.1 Galeopterus variegatus | reverse complement strand
TTAGCTCCCAAAATAACTTAAAATGATTGAGGTGTAATTAGAAGACGAAAAAGTGACTCAATTTAGTTTGCTAAATTTCTTTCTCAACTTCAACTGGGGTTTGTAGAGCTCATTTATAATTCTTACCTATGATGATGAAAAGGTTTTTTTTAGAAAAGTCAAATACTTAATTACTCATAATAGACATAAAAGAAAGTGTTCTCTTCTGTCTGGGAAGAAAAAAAAAACATACTGCATAAGATCACATACCAAGACACTTGTTGTTATTATATTAGCCTATAAGAGCTCACAAATAGAATATATTTGCTTAGAAGTCTAATTAGAATATTCTCAGGTCAAAATTACCATTTAAGATTTTAATGAGATTTTTCACTCAATGCATATGTGTTGACTGATCAAGGCTTCTTTTTCTTTCTAGACTTAAAAAAGAAAGTCAAGATTGATCTTGTCGTTTGTTTTGCAGCCCTCACATTGCTTCCCTTTACTTTGATTTCTATCCCTAACCTGAGTAGCGATACATGAAAGTAACATGAGACCTCTGTGTAGTTGAATGGAAATGCTATAGCCATATTTTATGAAAGAAACAGGATGCCAGGGATGGCTGGTGCCATTTCTATCACTGTTCTTTAAATCTTACATCACATCATGTAATGTGAGTTTGTGCTTGGGAATGTCTGTTCACATTCATGTATGCAACATAGGAAGGTACTTCAAAAGGTTTATGGAAAGTTTTGCATTATCTTTTAATTCTAGTTTTCCACAAACATTTTTGAAGTACCCTTGTATGCATATGTATCTAGGTGGTGTGTGTGTGTGTGTTTGTGTGTATGTGTGTATGTGTGTGTGATCCCAGTAAAAACAAGTTCAATTGTTAATGGTCCTTAGTAAGAGCTACTTTTTATCCCAAAACTGTTGCTTATGCTCTTTCCCTTAACATAAGCCTAACATTTTGTGATATTCTTACCCCGTTGTTTTTTCAGTTTTTATTCTGTTCTTGATTGTGAAGACAAGATTCTTTCATCTTATCACCCTGTCACAATATGATCACTCTCTTCCCCAGGAATAATCATCTTTAGCAAGACCCCAAAGCATCTTCACTTCCAATATCCCTGCTTGTGTCCCAGTCAAGGGTTGGCATTATGTCTCATTCTTGTAAAGAAAAGGAAATGGCACAGCAGTTTCTCTGCACTTGGCTAATCATTTTAGGCTAAATGATGGCTTTGTTTTAACCTAAATATTCAATTTTCTAAAATCTGCATAGTTTCTGTCTAACTAGAAATTATCAGTGCACTGTATTTTTATCTATTCTTATTTTCCAAGAATTTATTAACCCTAACAATGTACAGTACAGTGCTAAGTGCTGGAAATATAAAAACATATAACAACGAAGAGCTGCCATTTATATCTTAAATGAAAGTAGGTCACACACTTTGAGTTTGTAAAAGATGTTTCCCATTAGTGAAGATAGTCTTCAGAAAAGCTTCCCTCTTTCCTTGTAACCTATTCATATTTGAGGAGGATATTTGAGGAAATGATGTGCAATTAATTGGTCCATATGTTGTAAATAAGAAATTATTTATTTTTCAAAATAATTCAGATTGTTTTTCTATTTTTGAAGGCTGTTCATTTCACTCGTTAATGCTTAGAAATAGCAATATTTGAATTTATTAAATTGTAACCACAGACTAATGAAAAACCACTTATTTTTGGAAAGTTTTCCAGTACTGAAATTTCTAACTGTGTAGTATAGGATTATTTTTACCCTTCTTATTCTTATTTTGCTTAGGGAAAAAACTGTGTGCCTGTCATATGAATTGGACAAATTGACAATTTTGATACTATATATAAAAGTTTTTAAGTTGAAGATATAGCCCTCTTGCTTAATTTGAATCAATAAGGAAAAAAAATAATGTTGTCATTTGGATTAATTCCAAATCCCCTTAACTTTCTGAGTATATTTCTGAAAAGGTAATGATTTGATATAGATTAAATTCGTCAGCACAATGTCATAAACCAAATTTTCTCAAGAGTGAATTAGTTCAAACTAGAACCAAGAAAGCAAAAATTATAACACCATTTGTAATAATAGTCAATGCTCCTTGACCGTAGTCTCTGATGTTCATTAAATAGAAAAGTTAGAACTACTTCATGTTTATCTAACATATAAATTTTAGTACCCAAGGCAATTGTTATAATCTATGAGAAATTAATAAAAATATTTTAATATTCAAAACATTTTAACATTATGCCAATTCGGAGCTTCTAAGCTGAATTGTGTTTGTTACCACATCATGGTATGAGGCTCCTCACATCAGTGAAGATTTCAATTATTTGCAGACTTATGTACCAGATTCTGTCTATCTCAAAGCCTCAATCATGGGGACTTTCCTCCTACCTTCCTCAGAATTTATCATCCTATATTTTTGAATCATCTTGTCAGTCTAGATGCTAAAAAAGAAGGGCTGACAGTATACAAGTTTCATATGCTTTCAATTATTCAGCTGTCTGTCATCTTATGTGGAGTCTGGACAACCCACATCAGATGAAATGTAATAATAAGTACCAGCAAGTAAGCACACCTCACGGGAGGCATAGAAAGGGAAAGGGTGGTGGGAGCATGCTACTCGGTAACAAGAGACCCACACTCACTTATTATAATCTTAATATACAGTGTTTTCAAATGGAGCAGTTGTAGTGAGATCTGCAGTACAAATTCTACTAATTGAATTTGCACATCCACAGTATCCCTGCAACTGTGGGTTTTCAAGCCTGGGGATAGTTCTAACAATCTTGCAAATAATTATCTGATTCTACAGCACAACCTATGGACTAACACATGAAGCAGGGCTTTGGTGATGCCATTTTAAGAGGAGAGAAGGAATTAATTCTCCCTTCTAAAAGCACTTACCTTATGATCCTCCTGCCTTTCTGGTTCTTCTCTTTATTCTTCACAAATTCAACTGCCAAGAAACTATTGTCATAATTTCTCAAGGTTCTATCCTATTCCATTTATTTTTTTACTTTTGTATTCAACTTTAAAGAAGTTCATCTTCACCCATGTCTTTAATTACCATCTATATAAATCTCCCCAGAGCTTTAGATTCACATACCTCACTAGCTACTTGAAGCCTTATTTGAATGTCATAATTGCATACCAAGCCCAGTATTTCCAAAACTAAAGCCAACAGAGCCCATAGAGTCCAAGGGATCCTGCTTTTTTCTCCTGGAATTCTCTTCCCTCTCATCTTTCCCTAGCTAATTCCTACTTTTTCTTTAATATTATCAGTTTCTTGCTCTTCCTAACAAGACCAAATTTTCTTGAGTTTTCACTGGACTCTGAACCTCCCCTTCAGATGCTCTATTAAAATTTTAGTATAAATCAAATAATCACACAATAAAAACGGTGACATTGGTCTTTACCACTTGAATGTTAGTGCCAATAGGATTGAAGACATCACTGTGTTACTGTGTCCAGCAGAGTGCTGAGCCAGAGGTCGATACTTAAAACATATTTGCTGAATAAATGAGAATGGATGAATGAATGAATACACAGAACTACTGCTGAGGATCAACTCAAGGGAGAATAAAACCTTAATTTGAATATAATTTTAACTATAAGTTTTGATTAAGTAAAAATCAAGTGTTATACTAAAAAAGAACATTTTGGCTCATCATATAGTGAAATCCCTCACAAAGTTTAATGGAGAAGTCAACAGAAAAAGAAATAGCTCATGTCCTCACTTATAAGTGAGAGCTAAAAAAAAATAAATAAATAAAAAAGAAAGAAAGATACAGCAATCACTGTAATACGCTGAACTTTCAAAAGAAGAGAACAGAACTAAGGTTACTACAAGTGGGAAAGTCAGGGGGAGGAGAAGGGAGGAATTAGTAAAAATGGCCATGAAAATCGATAACACTGTATAATGTTGAATATGCTAATGATCCTGATTTGAACATCACATATTGCACACAGGTATTGATTTTCAATGCTGTACCGCACAGATATGTATAATCAACTACATGCCAATAAAAAAATAAAAATAAAGTTTTAAAAATGGAGAAGTCAAAATAGTCACTGCTTCTTTGGGATGTGAAATGACTTGAAAATGAATAATTTCACCTGAGTATTAGCTAAGCTGTCATAAGAAAGTAAACCTGTTATTATTTTGTTTTCAAATTTATACAAATGTCAAGGTACTACTATAAAAGACAAATACCTGATAAAAATTAATCATCATTGAATTACAAGTATAAATAGTCTTAACTGCTTAATAGCAATAATTAAATAGTCTTAACTGCTTAATAGCAATAATCAAGTAGTTATAATCATAATAACTTAATCAGAAAACATGCACTTTTGGGGTTTCTGCCTCAGAAAAAACAATCTAGATGCTCTGAGCATAATGATTTATATCATGTCCTCAGCATAGTTACCTCATGGGCTACAAATGGATTTGAGACTTGAGGGAAATATTTCGAGGATTGTCTCAGTGTATTCAGACTGCTGTAACAATATGCCAGAAAATGAGCAGCTTATAAACAACAGAAAAGAACTGCTTACAGTTCTGGAAAACGGGAAGTCCAAGATCAGGGCCCTGGTAGATTCAGTGTCTGGCTTGCTCACAGATGGAGCCTTCCTGCTGTGTCCCGACGTGGCAGAAGGTGTGAGGGATCTTCCTGGGGTCTCTTATAAGGGAGCTGATCCCATTCATAAAGGCTCCACTCTGATGACCTAATCGCCTCCCAAAGACCTCACCTCCGAATACCATCACCTTGGGGGTTAGGATTTTCACATATAAATTTGGTAGGGACACAAGCATTTAGACCACTGCAAGCATGTAACATTCTGAGTCAGAAAGTAACTCAGTGCATCAGTAACTCAGTGAGTTACCTTTTTTTTTTTGGCTCAGTGTGTCTACTGTCCTCATTAATGCCTTCCATATAATAAATGTACCTCTCATACTAGCAAGACTTATAGAAATATTTACCTAAAGTTGCCACATATCAAATGACTTCTGGAACAATCCAATGTCCAGATATTCTACTACTTATTGTATCGCAGGACCTCAATTTTCATTAAGAAAATATGGTCATCTCACATGAAATAGCACTTAAGAAAGAAAGCAAAACATTAAACCATTCAAAGTAGGTTGCCTTTCAATGCCAAAATTTGACTTGATATATCAGAATGTCAGGCATTCTGTGAAGAAATATTAGAGTTCCAGTGCAAATGTTTGTTGACATAAGATGGATATCAATGTAATTGAGAGAAAATATTCAAACAGAATGAAAATTGTTTTCATTTTGGTGGGGTACAGTGTATTGTTTCAGTGCATGCATATACTGAACAATCAATCACTTAGGGTAGATAGAATAGTTTTGTTCCTGTTAGTCCACCTCTTCTCCTCTCTCCTACTCCCTTCCCTCCCAGCCTCTGGTAACCATTATTTTACTCTCTACTTCTATGTGAAGCACTTTTTTTTTTAAAAGAATTTCACATATGAGTGAGACTATGCAGTATTTGTCTTTTTGTGCCTGACTGACTTTACTTAACATGATGATTTACAGTTCTATCCATGTTGCTGAAATTAAAATGAAAATAGAAAATATTTGACTGTGCCCTTTATTTGACTATGTCCCAATTTATTACCTATAGAAATGATGCTTCCTTTCCAAACCAAATGTTTCTGTATTTTCATAAGGACTTTTCTGTCATTAATTTTATTCCCAAATAATCACTTTGTTGCAAATTCTAGAGAATTTTGGGCCTTGATCAATTTCTAGCTATTTTGGACGAAGGTGCCAGTGAGAAAAGGTGGGAAAATGTTTCTTTTACCTATGAAATAAAGTCAGTCTGGAAGAAGACATGGGATGGACCCTAAGTTATCTAGCTGTGGCATGCCTGCTGGTGATGTAACCTAAATGCCAA
>NW_007727291.1:437090-440997 GCF_000696425.1 Galeopterus variegatus | reverse complement strand
GAGCCGGGTGCCTGCAGTGAAGCCTAACTGCTGGATCACGCAGTGGTGGCCCCACAGGGTGTGTGGTTTCTGCTGAGCCTCCGCCTCCCTTGCCGGACATCTCCCCACTCTGTGTGCACGGGGCTGGGCTGGGAATGGAGCCAGGTGGCGGTGGTGAAGCCCATCTGCCGGATCGTGCGACGGCAGCCCTGCAGGGCATGTGGTCTCCGCAGAGCTTCTGCCTCCCCCGCTGGACGTCTCCCTGTTCCACATGCACTTGTTATGTTATTATAGTTCAAATCAGTTGCTTTGTGGGAGAGAGTGATGCTAGGGACCGTCTATTCTGCCATCTTGACCGGAAGCTCCCATCTCTTCATCCTTCTTTAGATAACCATCTGCATTCCTAGAGTGCCCTCAGCTACCTCTATCATAGACTTACCATCCTGCCCAGGAATCTGCTTATATAAGTCTTCATCTTTGGACTCTGAACTCTGAGAGCAGAAACTATTATCCCCAGTATCCCCAGCACTCACCATAAGGCCTGCCTGGCCCACGAGAGGCCCTAAGAAATATGTGAGAATGAGTGAGTGTAATCAAACTGATGCCAAGAACCACTATCACCTGGAAATTCTGCCTCCCTTGGATTACATGGTGTTTCTCAAATGTTACTGTGCCTGCAAATCACCTAGGGATCTTGTTAAACTGCAGGTACAGATTTGAAGATCTGGGTTGGAGATTGAGAGTAATAAGCTACCAGATGATGCCTATGTTGCAGGTCCACAGACCACATTTTGAGAAGCACGGGATAACGCATTTCAGATGTCCACACTACTCCGGTAGGGCTCAGGAGCTCCTTGGACTTGATATGGAGCTACCAGATGATGCCTATGTTGCAGGTCCACAGACCACATTTTGAGAAGCACGGGATAACACATTTCAGATGTCCACACTACTCTGGTAGGGCTCAGGAGCTCCTTGGACTTGATATGGACTGTTAACTACTTTTGCATTTCAAGCTATTTTCTTCAGAATCCAGCCCATCCTTTCTCCTTCCCACCCTTCTGGGCTTCTCCCTAAGCCCTGAGATCAGAGATCGGATAGTGACAGTAAAAGGAGCAAGAAAAGAGCCAATGCTCCCTAGGGACCCTAGCTGTGTGAGCGCACGACAAAAGACTCCTGGGCTTGGGTATCACCTCCTGGCCCCAAAGATCCAGGCCATGGCCATGTTCTCCAAGATGACAATGAAGAAGAGGGGCAGAGATGAACAGTAATCATCCAGCAGATTCACCTAAGTAGCTGCCTGAGAGCCTTGCAAAAATTAGGCTGCTCGGGAGCACGGGCACACAGACATTCACTGGAGGGAAACATCAGGTTTGGATCAAACTCAGAATTCAAGCTGGGCTGTATAGGAGTCCCAGCTGGGTTAAGCTAAAAAAAAGACAGCCATAGGTAGGAGAGAGATCATAGGTGAGAGTACCTGTGAGCAGCTTTGTATGTTTCCTGGAAGAGAGTATTCTCGAGAGCGGTAATGATGCCCTGCAGGATTCTTACCACGGAGCTCATCCCCAGGTTCACCAGCAACATGAAGATGAAGATAGGGCCCAGATGGTGCATCGAGAAAACACAGAGAGGAGGTCAGTAAGTGCCACACATGCCACACCTGACCTTCCATGGCCTATGAGTGAAGGGAGGAGTGGTGAGGGCTCTGACCTCAGTATGTAGGTCCATTCCCTCCATTCCCCTCCCCTCCCCTGGGAAACTGTCTATAGCACTGTCAATGGACAGCAGTACACTTATCTGGCCTTGAAGCACAGAGACTTCATCCTACAACAGTCGGGTCTAGCAACTCCTCTGGGCTGGGGTGAATAGATTTATATTAATTGTAGTGCTTGGACTGAAGAGGCTACAATTACTTTATTACAAAATGATACCATGAACCTTGGTCTTGGTAGCCCAGGATGCTAATGAGAATTGCCTTTCTGGATTCCATAGACACACTAAGGAGAGCTGAGGTTTCTGGTACCTTGGGGTCTTTGGGGGACTCCAGGGCTCCGTTCTCCAACCCTTACCTACCTGATTCAATTGCTCAGTTAAGTTGCAATTAGACAAATAGTGTAGGACCTCACTTTTGACTTGTACAGGGAGGCTGTTAAGCCACTTCTAGTAGATAACGCTTGGATCATGATATAGATTATCTGGGGACTTGGCCTCCAAAGGCAGCACCCCAGTAGCTACTAGATTCATCACTGTGTCAGCATTCCTGGTGACAGAAGACTCATATGAAACCATTTGGTCCTTTAAGGTAACCTCCTCCCTTAGCCTCTAGATGAGAAGGGCAATCATTAGCCTAGAGTTTTTTTATATGGTTAAGGTAGAGCCTGTGCTGAAACCTAGGTCTCCAAGGTTCTAATGTACTCTGCTTTCTGCCTACTTTCATAATTACAAAGGTGTCTATGTGAGGCTGAAGAATTTCTGACTTAAGTGGCCCCCAAAGGGGTCTTTCCTACAGTATCATTGATGGCTTTAGGACTCTTACCTCTTACTAGATAATCCCAGGATAACATTAAAGCTTCTCAGCTTCTTGATCTGCTGGCCTCTTTAGTCACATTTTTCCCCACAATTCTCCTCACACTCTATTCTTCAGTCATACTTAGCCTGCCATACTCACTTATCTCTGCAGTGTATTTGGTACTCAGTATATTTGGTATATGATGCTCCCTCTGCTTAGAACTTTCTACCTGAATTCTACCCCCACGCCCATTCTCCATATGGCTAATTCCTAAAAATTCTTATTCAGCTCGCTGAACTCAATTTACTACCATGGAAAGCTGTTCAAGATTTATTTTCATAAGGGCGAACCAACAAGCTTCAGAAAAGTAGTATGGTATGATCCAATTTTTTAAAGAATGCTGTTTTTATGTATAGGCCTATGAATGAGAAATATTTGAAAGAATGCTAGGAGTGGTTATTTGTCAGGAGGCAAACTCAGCTCGTTTTCATAAGGGCGAACCAACAAGCTTCAGAAAAGTAGTATGGTATGATCCAATTTTTTAAAAAATGCCGTTTTTATGTATAGGCCTATGAATGAGAAATATTTGAAAGAATGCTAGGAGTGGTTATTTGTCAGGAGGCAAACTCAGCTCGGGTTTGATTGCCTCCAATAGGAAGCCTTTTCTGACCACCCAGGCAGTTAGTCGCTCCCTTCTCTGGGTCTCTCCATCCCCCTTCCTACCAGTTCTCACCTGGTTTGTGATATTCTGTTTAGTATCTACTTCCTCAAAAGACTGTGATTTTCCCTGAGGCCAGAGATGATGAATCCCTTATTCACCACTGGCTATATTTCCAGAATTCAACACAGGGATTTGTAGGCAGAAAATATTTTATAAATATCTGATGAATATTTTTGGAATGAATGTCACAGGAGAAGAAAATGGGAAATGAGTAGGCAATGGGGGCTCTTGTGCTGCGCCCCTCCTTTTTTGTCTACTAGTTCAGCTGAAGGTATTCCCTAATTTTTCCATGGCATTCCCCAGGTAAAAATGGGGAATGCATCTTTGAATACCTCCAAGTTTGGGGCTTTCCTAGTTTAGAAAGGCAGCTCTGAAGGAGAGCTGGAGAGAGTCAGGTGTTTATAAGGTTTAGGATGCTCCAATTTGAGGGCCCTATATTGACTGAGCCAATATCCTTGAGAGATGGGTGCCTAGACAGGAGTTCCATGGGCTATCTCTTTCTAGTAGGTCTTTGTGATGATCTCCATATGAAAAACTGAGCTCGGGCCGGCCCGGTGGCGCACTGGAGAGTGTGCCGCTTGGGAGTGCAGCGGCGCTCCCGCCGAGGGTTCGGATCCCAGGTAGAGACCGGTTCCTGCTCACTGGCTGAGCACGGTGCGGGCGCAACACCAAGGGTTGTGATCCCGTTGCCGGTCCCC
>NW_007727291.1:435577-436910 GCF_000696425.1 Galeopterus variegatus | reverse complement strand
CGCACTGGAGAGTGTGCCGCTTGGGAGTGCAGCGGCGCTCCCGCCGAGGGTTCGGATCCCAGGTAGAGACCGGTTCCTGCTCACTGGCTGAGCACGGTGCGGGCGCAACACCAAGGGTTGTGATCCCGTTGCCGGTCCCCGGTGCGGGGGCGACACTGAGGGTTGCGATCCCGTTACCGGTCAGTAAAAAAGACAAAAAGGAAGAAAAAAAAGACTGAGCTCACTCCAGGTAATATTTTTGGGTGTTCACTGTAGCCCAGGGGCCCATTATGGCAAATACAACTGATGTAGCAGTCATTGAGGTGACCAAGTGAGAAAAGCCACAGCATAGACATCACTGACACAGTTGTTAGACCAAGGGATATATGAGCTGATCCTGGTGAAGCTGCCAAAGCCAGAGTTCAAGGACAAAAAGAGCTGGTTCCCTGTCTGGCGCCATACTTCCATAGAGTACAGGGCTGTTACTTGAAGAGGAGAAGTACCATGTAAATGGGGATACAAATGAAGGAGAGGTAAACCATGTCAGATGTGGAAGACAGGAAGAAGGGAATGAAAGAGGGAGGTAGGAGAGCCTCAGTCAGACTGATAACTATCCTGTCCCTAAAATTCCCATTCAGATTAGAGAATTAAAAGATGGGGGACACCTCATCTTGGAACTTAAAGTCTTGAGACCAAAAAATGCTCCTTCCAGCAGTAGACTATGGATAAGGACACCAAAAAGGATGAGGTAGGGAAGAGGTACTGAGACATACAGCATCCAAGTAGAAAGTACGACTCGGAAATAGAGTTCAGCAATGGTATAAGTTGGGGATAGTAGGATCAAAGGCTATTGAGAATCAGAGGTCAGATTAAAAGGAGTAAGAATTTCGAGACCTATAGGCATCAAAGTTAGGAGAATATTAGGGGCTCTCAGATGGAAGAGAGTCCATCACATCAGTAAGTTAGGAGGTGGCTCACCTTCCCAGTAGACTTGGGCCCTTTGATCATGGAGATGCACATAATTAACCAGGTCACAAAGAGAGACACACTGAGGTGCGAGACTGGTAACCCATCTATCTCAATTTCATCTGTGGCCTTCAACATTTTCCAGTACCAGAAGTACGGTGGTGGGTGTTGTCCATTCACATTCAGGATCTGAGGTGAACTGGCCATGGAGGAAACTGCAAGACCAGGTGCCTCCTCCTTCTTCACATCAACCCCTCAAGTAACCCCCTCTTTCTAATCCCATTTCATCATCTTCCTGCTCATTCCACTTATCTCAGTGATCCTTCATCCTTCTTCCTTCTTCATTCCCCCAGTCCTTTCTCATCTCTCCTACTTGCCCTTTTCTTCC
>NW_007727291.1:432796-434270 GCF_000696425.1 Galeopterus variegatus | reverse complement strand
GATAAAATTACCTTTGAAGAGGATTCAGGAGGGGATATGAGAGTCATCTGGCCTTTCAGTGCCTGGACTTTCTCGGGGGTCCAGGAAAACACACTCCCCACTGGTGACCTCCCTCAGGGCCACAGGCATCAGGGCTCACCTGTTTCCATATCCCTCACAGTCCTAGGTATCCAGTCCCCCGCTCCCCAATTTCTGAAAGGCCCAGATACCTAATTTCCACCCCTGCCTCTAACCTAGGCCTCCAGCCCTACCATCCTCATGAACCTAAGTGTTCAGACACCCTGCCCTTACCCTCCTAAGGTCCTGAGAGTTCAGGTACCTGGCTCCTGACCCCATCAGGATCCCAAATCCTCTGTACCTACATATCTCAGAGACTCTAGAGTAGCCAGAACAGGCCTCTGGCTCCTCACCCCCTCATGAGTCCATTTGTTCTGGTACCAGGCTTACCATGTTCGGTGCTAAAACACAGATAAGGAAAGTGCCAGATGGTTCCCAACCCCACAGAGAGGCCCACCTAGGCCAAGAGGTACTCAATTTTATTGGCCCAGGATGGTCGTTCAGTGGGGGCTTCATCCTTTGGCTCATCTTTGTCTACGGTCTCCATTCTTTCTTCATTATCTTCATCAGACCAAATGTATGATGACAGAGTGTCCAATTTGTGTCCCTCCCCAGTCAACTCCTCACTAGGCAACAAGTCAGACTTCAGGGACTGGGAAGGCAAGGCAGTAGCAGAATGGGATTGTAATATGAAGGTCTAAACATCTGGGGCTTCACATCCTGCACCTCNCTCTCAGTGATCCTTCTTCCTTCTTCATTCCCCCAGTCCTTTCTCATCTCTCCTACTTGCCCTTTTCTTCCCTCTTTTATCACCAAAATCACTGGAGCTCTTCAGTGAAGGGCGCAATAACCAAGGCAGTGGGGACTGCAAAGATTGAACCAAATAAGGGCCGGCCCATGACTCACTTGGGAGAGTGTGGTGCTGACAACACCAAGTCAGGGGTTAAGATCCCCTTACCGGTCATTTAAAAAAAAAAGAAGAGACTCCAGGCCATAAGCATACTGTAGTACAAGCCCATGATGAGGCATACCTAGGGACCATGTAGAATTCTGGAGGCAAAGAAAGGTAGGCAACCAGAAGGGACAGAATTTGGCCTTCTGCTGACCAACCTTTGGAGAACTGAAGGGACTTGATCCATGGAAGTGTAGTCATGGAACCCATTCCAGGATGAGGGTTGGGATAGGAGTAGAGTGTAAAGGATAGGCTTGGGCAACCCAGCACTCCTCACCATGAAGCTGGCATATCCCACACCACCAATCCAGGGCCTGATGACTTTCCATACACTAATGCTGCCCTGTCGTATCCTCTGATCACCTGCCATCTCCAACTCAGGACAGCATGAAGACATAGATGATGATAAAATTACCTTTGAAGAGGATTCAGGAGGGGATATGAGAGTCATCTGGCCTTTCAGTG
>NW_007727291.1:431316-432575 GCF_000696425.1 Galeopterus variegatus | reverse complement strand
TGGGACCTCATTCATTGTCAACCTTAAGGATATCAAGGACTGCAGACTTTAGATGTATGAGATAAGAAAAGACAAGACTAATCAATCATACAAGAACCCTTGAGGCCTCCTCAACCCAAGGGTATATGGATGAAAACACCGAGTCTCTACCCCCCACAAAATACCAAGAATATGCCTACCTCTAAAAAAATAAGAATTTAAAAACAATACCATTTAATATAATACCAAAAGACATAAAATCCCCAGGAATAATTTTTATTTTATTTTATTTTATTTAAACTATACACACAAACTATAAAAAAGTTAAAACTACAAAAACTATAAAAAATTATTGGGAGAAAGTAAAGATGCCCTAGATAAATGAAGGGATAAAACATGCCCACGTATCAGAAGTCTCAATAGCATAACGATGTCAATTCTCCCCAAACTGATCTATAGATTTAATGCAATTACTATTAAAATCACAGCAGGGTTTATGTGGAAATTGATAAGCTGATTCTAAAATTTACATGAAAATCAAGAGCCCTAGGATGGTTACTACAATCTCTCTCTCTCTCTCTCTCTCTCTTTTTTTTTTTCAGTAGCTGGCCGGTATGGGAATCCAAACCCTCTACCTTGGTATTTATCTGCACCATGCTCTCCCAAGTAAGTTAATCAGCCAGCCCAATTAATACAATCTTGATGAAGAAGAACAAATGTAAAGACTAATTATAAAGTTACGGTAGCTAAGAGAGCACAGTCTTGGCACAGGGATCTATGGCACAAATAGATCAATGGTGCGATATGCTGTACTGTCCAATATGTAGCCTCTAGCCATTGTAGCTATGTAAATTTAAATTAATTAAAATTAAATAGAATTAAAAACCAAGTTCCTCGGTCACACTAGCCACATCCAAGTGCTCGGTAGCCACATGGCTACCATATTAGAAGGGCAGATATGGAACATTTTTATCATCAAAGAATTCTATTGGATACCTCTGGGAGAGTTCAGAAACATACTCACACATATATGGACACCTCATTTACAACAAAGGTGGCACTGCAGAGCTGTAGAGAAAGGGCATTCTTTTCAATAAATAACTAGTTGCAAGGGCAATTGAATATCTATATAGAAATAAATGGTCTTTGATCTTGCCAAGTTCGCATGTTAAAAATCTATTCAGAGCAGATTTAGCTCTAAATGAGAAAGGTAAAACAGACAAATTTTTAGATGAAAAACCTAAGAGAATATCTGCATGACTTGGGGTAGGCAAAGACTT
>NW_007727291.1:423275-431096 GCF_000696425.1 Galeopterus variegatus | reverse complement strand
TCATCAAAGAATTCTATTGGATACCTCTGGGAGAGTTCAGAAACATACTCACACATATATGGACACCTCATTTACAACAAAGGTGGCACTGCAGAGCTGTAGAGAAAGGGCATTCTTTTCAATAAATAACTAGTTGCAAGGGCAACTGAATATCTATATAGAAATAAATGGTCTTTGATCTCGCCGAGTTCGCATGTTAAAAATCTATTCAGAGCAGATTTAGCTCTAAATGAGAAAGGTAAAACAAACAAATTTTTAGATGAAAAACCTAAGAGAATATCTGCATGACTTGGGGTAGGCAAAGACTTCTTAAATAGGATACAAAAAGCACCAATTGTAATGGAAAAGTTTGACATATTGGCCTAAACTAAAAATAGAAACTTCTAGCAGTCAAAAGTTACCATTAATTGATCGAACAGACAAGCCATAGAGTAGTGGAAAATATTTACAACATATATGGTAGAGAGAATAAGCCACCCCTCACTGAATCCCTGACAAGATGTCCACACCCTAACCCCCAGAAGCTGTGAATATGTTACCTTACATAGCAAAAGTGACTTTGCAATGTGGTTAAGTTATGGTCTTGAAATGATGGAAATATCCTGGATTATCTGGATGGAACCAATGTAATTACAGCGTCCTTATAAGTGAAGGAGGGTGTAGAGCCAGCACGTGGCTCACTCGGGAGAGTGTGGTGCTGATAACACAAGGCCGCAGGTTCAGATCCCTACATAGGGATGGCCGGTTAGCTCACTTGGGAGAGCATGGTGCTGACAGGGATGGCAGAAGCAGAAGTTAGAGTGGTGAATATAGAGGAAGGAGCCACGATCTAAAGAATGCTGATGGCTCCTGAAAACTAAAAAACTCTAGAAAATGGATTTTCCCCTAGATCCTACCTAAGGAATGCAGGCCTGCCAACACCTTGATTTCACCCACTGAAACTGATTTCAGATTGCTAAACTCCAGAACTGTAAGATAATAAATTCATGTTGTTTTAAGCCACTAAGCTTGTGATCATTTGTTGCAGCAGCAATAGGAAACTAATATAATATATAATCAAAAAAGAGGCTGTTTCCAAAAATAGGTTTATAAAAAAGAAACACCTACAACTAAATAAGAAAAAGTAAAGGGGAGGGAACAGAAAGCTTGAATAGGCACACTTCTAAGGAAGACATACAAATAGTCAATAAACATATGACAAAATGCTCAACTTCATTAGTCAGCAAGAAAACGTAAATTAAAACCACAATGAAAATAGATGGATATATATATTCCTGGCAAAACCACTGATGTCAGACCTGGGTCACAGAATGTACAAGTTAATCCTGGTCCATACAGTCATATCAGAAAGCATGGAAGAGGGCTGGCCCGTGGCTCACTCAGGAGAGTGCGGGGCTGATAACACCAAGGCCACGGGTTTGGATCCTATACAGGGATGGCCGGTTAGCTCACTGGTTGAGTGTGGTGCTGACAACACCAAGCCAAGGGTTAAGATCCCCTTACCCATCATCTTTTATTTTTTTTAAAAAAAAAAAAGAAAGAAAGCATGGAAGTTATTAAAGACTACCATGGTCTTGTGAAAAGGACTTAGGAGTAAACTTGAAGAGACTCCTAGAAGCCAAAGATAAGATGATTTGAGCATCAATAGAAACAGCTGCAATGGACCTAAACACATCAAATATACTTAAATCTGTGAGTTCATAAAGATGCTAAAAAGAAAAACTCTCAACGATCACATTTGGATATTAGGCAACAAACTCATTTTTTAAACTGGTAACTTTCCTGTATGGACTGTATGCCAGGGGGTTACAAACGTCTGATAAGAAGTTTCTCTTTCTAGAAGTATTTCATCTAAAAAAAAGAGAGAGAGAGAGAGAGGAATGATGAGCTTAGCATGCCACCACTTCATAAAGTCTAATAAATATACAGGTCTACACAAGGATCATCAGTGGCTTCTAACATCACAAACAAACAACCAGACATTTTTTGTCTCCCGACAGAAATACATAAAACCATTCATGAAGTATTCTTGCTAGAATATTGAATCTAAAACTAATCAACTTCTCTACTTAATCACCAATTTATGAGAAATACAAGGGACAGAAGAGTATGTTAAACAATACCACAGGGAGGCAAGCAGCAAAATCCAGACAGTTGGGAATTCTATAGAAAAATAACCCAGTTTTATCAATACGTTGCACAGGAAAAAAAGAGAGAAACTACCCTAATAGGGCCGGCCCGGTGGCGCACTGCTACAGTGCGCTGCTTGGGAAGCGCGGTGGTGCTCCCGCCGAGGGGTCGGATCCCACATACAGACCGGCCGCTCACTGGCTGAGCGGGGGGTGGGGGCAACACCGAGGGTTGCGATCCCGTTGCCGGTCCCGGTCTGGTATGGGCGCGACACTGAGGGTTGCGATCCGTTGCCAGTCACGAAAAAAGACAAAAAAAAAAAAAAAAAAAGAAACTACCCTAATAGATTAAAGTCATAAGAGATATAGCAACAAATTGCAACATCTGAATTTTATTTGGATGCTGATTCAAACAAACCTTAAAAAATATGAGACGTTTCTCAAACATAGAGTTAAACATAGAGTTACTATATATGAACTAGCAATTCCACTCTTAGGTATATACCCGAGAGAAATAAAAACAAATGTCCATACAAAAACTTTTACATGAATGTTCATAGCAACATTATTCATAACAGCGACAAAGTGAAAACAACACATAATGTCCATCAGCTGATGAATGGATATATAAAATGTGCAGGTATATCCATATCATGGAATATTACTCAGCAATAAAAAGAAATGAAGTACTGATACAGGCTACAACGTGGATGAATCTTGAAAACATGATACTAAGTATGAGAAGCCAGTCACAAAAGACCACATATTATATGAATTCATTTATATGAAATGTCTGGAATAGGCAAATCTACATAGAGACAGAAAGGAGATTACTGGTTGCTTAAAGCTGGGGAGGTAAGGAGGTGATGGCTGGGAGGTGTGGCGTCTTTTGGGGGTAATGAAAATGTACTAAAATTAACTGTAGTGAGGAATGCACAACTCTGTGAATATACTAAAGCCATTGAATTATACACTTTAAGTGAATTACACACGTTTACATGCGAACTGTATTTCAATAAAGCTGTTAAAAAAAGATAAAGCTACCAGAAAAAAATGTTATGAGACAACCAGGAAAATCTGAATACTGAGTGCATCTTTGATGACACCAAATATTATTTGTTTTAGGTATGATAATAGTCTTGTGGGCTTTTAAAAAATGGGATTCTTAATTTTTTAGATACCTGACTCATCTACAGATGAAGTGATAAATTTGGGAATCGCATTAAAATAATGGGGAGGCGAGAGTGGGGGGAGGAAAGATGAAACCAGATTGGTCATGAGTTGGTCATTACTGAAGCTGGATGATGGGCACATAGCAGTTCATTATGTTATTCTTTTGTAAGTATTTGAAAATTTCTAAAACAAAAGGACTGGAAGACAAAAGACAGTCTTTTTCAGACTACCCCTGACTCCCTGTGTGAACCCCTTTCTTCCAGGTCTCTTCATGAAAACTGAGAATGACCGTAGCTATATCTCACGCCATTCTTGTGAGGAGTAAAAGTGAAGACGTGTAATGGTGCCTCACCAAGGACTCGGCTCCATTGCGTTGAACAAGGCCAGAGATTCCCAAGAGCAGTCCAGAGGAAAATACTCTGATTACATCCCAGGGTGCTAAGAAACCCGACTTTAGAAAACAGAGATCCCAGAGCTATGCGGAGAAATTCCTACAATAGAAATCGGTTTTCCTGTTGCTCAATCAGTACCCCCTACAGCAATGTAGGATATTCTCAGTTCAAACAACCTTGTGGTTAGGTTCCGACAAGTGACCCAGAGGAGATAAAAATTAGGGTGGGAGGAGGAGACACTTCCAGTTTATCTGGTAAGCCCCTACTTTCCAATCCCTCCCCCTCGCCCCCACAGGTTACATCCCCAAAGCTGGAATTGGGGGGACAGAAAGGAGGACGAGCGCCAGAGCTCCCAAAAGGAAGTACGTTGGGGACTCCCTCACATGGAGAAGGCCACCGCCTTCTCTCTCCCATCCCCACCTTACCCGACTGAGTCTTCGAGGTGACAGATGGTTTGATTCGGGTGGGAGAGAAGCTAGTGTGAGAGGGCGGGGCTACAAGGGTACAGGAGCCAATGAGCGATGAGGTCCACGCCCCCTCCAGTCCTCCTATCTTGGAGCTGGAGGAGTGTGGGACTTCAAAGGTCCAGAGACTTCCGACGCCTCTACCTTATCCACCCACCAGACCCACCCCTCGAGTCCCACCCACCCATGGTTGGGGTGTTTCTTTTCCTTCCTTTATCAAAGAAACTTAACCGTGGGCCCTGAGGAATCCCAAATCCTGGGATCTCTGAGCATTTAGGCGAAACCCGTTCCCTGGAACTTTGGAATCCCAACCATCACTATCCGCAGCCCTCATCCCCAGTCGCTAACGGACTGGCCCCCATCTCTTCTTGGGAAGTACTACAGCTCAGTCATGGAGCAGCCCTCAGACGAGTTTCAAGAAACCAATTCAGTTATCATTCGCTGGACAAATTCGTTTGATTTAACCCCATGATAAAACCAGTGATGTCTCTTACTAAGCAGCAATGGGACCCTTGGTGGGCTCAGAGACACAGCTTCGTAGTTCCACAAACTGGTAGAGCACTGATTTGCAGATGCACTTAGTCTACAACACAGTGTTGGTACCTCCATTGCAGTTTTGCGATCTCTTTCTAAAAATAATTTTTAGATTTATGATAGGATTACCATATCTCAGTAGCAAGCACATCAATATCTTTTCCATCTTTGTTGAATCCGTCATTTCCCAGACTTCACACTGGGCTAAAGGCCAGTCCTACTCTAGTGTCTGAATTTACCAGGACAAGAGGAGGGCAGGAACTCAGGGCTAGATATTTGGCTCTAGAAAAAATGGAAGCCTTGTGAGGGGAAAACTGAACACCTGAGACATCTATAGGAAAAAAAAAAAAAAAAAAAAAAAAGACCTGCTCAGACCCAGTGCTTGCAGTTCCAGTGGACTGACTTATTGACCAACAGCATCACTCCTCCAGCTCTACGCCAATAGACAGGCATGCCAAAAACAGCAGGCTTGTAGGTGTGGCCAATAGTGTATGTGAATTGTGCATGTGTGTGTAAGGAAGCGTATGGGGAAAACACAATGACCGTAGTAACCCAGGAAGACAGGGCCCAGGAGGGGGCTGCAAAGCCAGGCCCCATGAGCCCCCCAAATAATGCCTCTCCCTTTAGGAATAAAAGTGATTCTGGACCCACGGATATCAATAGTGGCAAGTTGATATTAAGAGTTGTCTGTTTGATCTGTTTTGAGGGATGGGTGATGTCAGGCAAAATGAATGAAGTTAGGAAGTCACGTGACAGGTTGACAAACACTTTGTTTTATCATCTTGTAGAATTTTCTCCTTTTGGACTCCTTTACTGGGCATTACTGGTCACTTAGGGATTTGGATAGGTCCATCCCCATTCTTGGGCCTTAAGGGAATCCCATGGGTGAGGCAGTATACAAAGTAGGTAGGGACAGGGAGGATGACAATAATGAAAAGGGCAATCATCAAGAGTAGTGTCCACGGGCCGGCCCGGTGGCGCACTGGATAGGTGCGCCGCTTGGGAGCGAGGCAGCACTCCCGCCGACGGTTCGGATTCCACATCAGACCGGTTCCCGCTCACTGGCTGAGCGAGGGGCGGGTGCAGCACCGAGGGTTGTGGTCCCATTGCCGGTCCCGGTCCAGTGCGGGCACGACACTGAGGGTTGCGGTCCATTGCTGGACACAAAAAAAGACAAAAAGGAAAAAAAAAAAAAGGAGCCTTTAAAAGGTCTATTTTTTGATTCAGTGAAAAAGAGTACTGTCCATGATGGGTATTGTCAGAGCACCTCTTTTGTAGAGAAATCAGAAAAACATTCAGAATATCAAATTTCCCAGGAGAAAAGACTTGTGGAGGGGAAGGGTAGGAGGGTAACCAGGGCAGAGAATTAATGAGTCTTCAGGGAGTCAGAGAATGAGATGACTGTGTCCTCTGGCCAAGGGTGGATTGAAAGGTCTGATCCCCACTCCCTAAGGAGTTCTAGGCAGGGAGGCTCACACTGCTTGACTCCCACGCCACAGAGGTGAAGGTCTTCATACAAACGTAAACCAGAATGGTCACTGTAGGGATACCGTAGGCACTCAAGCAGGGGGCACTCCCTGGCAATATGGCGCCCTTCCGGGTTCTTCTCCGCAGTAAACAAGCCCGCCGGCGCCAAACCTCAGCCAGTCACAGGTCAAGGCTCACCTCCCACCCAGCCCCGTCCAATCAGCTACGGCCCCGTCCACCCCTATCCAAACCCGGAACGCAGCTCCCTATAAATATACGCGCAGTCCTTGAATAAAGCGGAACTTCTCTGGTGAACTGTCAGTCCAGGTCCCAGCCGTTTTTATTTCAGTCACAAACATGATTAGCAGCACAAATGGACAAAGACAGCACCACAGCCAACGATACAGGAGGGAGATGGGGTGTCCCAACAGGATCGCCAGTTCTGAAAGGAACCTGGGGATGGGCCACAAGAGTGTGGGAGGTGCAGTCATGCCTTACACAGCCTTGGGGGCAAGGCCAGCCCAACCTTAGCATCTTTAAAATATTCTATTGCAACTGTGATCTCCTGCTTCATCCTTTCTCATCTCATCTCATCCTTTCTCATCTTCTCCCTAGTCAGTCTGTCTTCCATCCCAATCCAAGAAAATCTCAAAAGTACTCTTCTACTGTGCAGGAACATTCCATGGGTACCCAATGCCCTCAGGATAAATGTTCTCAGGGTAAAGGCCAAGTCCCTTTCATTCACCCCATGAACATGAGAATGTCTGTGATGTGCCAGGGTACCCAGCAGTGAACACCACAGACAAAAAAAAGTAACACTCAGCCCTCAGAGAACTTAGCTTCTTTCAGCCACACATCCAGCCTCATTTAGTACGTATTTTCAGTATTAATAAATATACAAGTGCAGTCCTTTCGTTTAGAATGCCAATCTCCCTTTTTCTGCCTATTCATTTGTCCAGACTCTGCTTAAGCATCCTCTCCTCCAGAAAACCCTCCCTAACTCTCCAGTCTTCCTTAAACAACCATCTGTGCACCTAGACTGTCCCGTTACCTCTATTATAGACTTACCACCCTGTACTGGGATTGTCTGCTTAGACAAGTATATGTCTTCCTCTTTGGACTCTGTGCTCTTTGAGAGGAGGAGCTCAATCTAATTCATTTCTGTATCAGTACCACAAAGCTTTCCTGACACAGAGAAAGCCTCAAGAAATATTTGTTGAATGAGTTAATCAATGAGTTAATAAGTGAGCAAACTGACTCCAAGAACCACTATCACCTGAAAATGTTGCTGCCACCTGAGCCTTTCACCCTTGAATAATATCACTTGGATGTCCACACACCAGCGTGGTAAAAAGCTGGGCTCAGGAGTCCCTTGTATTTGGTTTGGATTCTCCTGCTCTTCTATTCTAGTTATGTCTTCTAGATCCCAGCACCTGATTATCTTCTTCCCTTTTCCTGGTAGCTCTACCTTCCAGAATCAGACAACTTCTCTCAACCCACCCCTCTACCACCCTAGTCCAAGCAGTTGTTAGTTCTCCTTTGGAATTTTACACCGCTCCTAATTCTTCTTGCTTCATTCTTGAGCCTTGATAGTCTATTCTCTACCTGGCAGACATAGATATCTTTTTTTTTTTTTTTTTTTTTTTCCCTTTTTGTTTTTTT
>NW_007727291.1:419198-422275 GCF_000696425.1 Galeopterus variegatus | reverse complement strand
CCCGTACCGGACCGGGACCGGCAACGGGATCGCAACCCTCGGTGTTGCGACCGCACCTTGCTCAGCCAGTGAGCTGCTGGTCTGTATGTGGGATCCGAACCCTCGGCGGGAGTGCTGCTGCGCTCCCAAGCGGCGCACTGTAGCAGTGCGCCACCGGGCCGGCCCCCATAGATATCTTTTTTAAAAATAAATCTAATAATGTCACTCACCTACTCAAAACCTTCCAATGCTTCATCTCTCATTCTGCATAAAAAACTAAGTCCTACAATCATAGCTCACATGATTCAGCCCCCATTACCTCTCTGGCCTTTTCTCCCAATATTTTATTCCAGCCTCACTGACCTTCTTGTTACTCAAAAATAGGCATAATGCTTCCTCTGCCCTGGTACTTACTCTTTCCCCTCTTGGAACGTTCTTTCTCAAAATCTTGTCATGGCTCCCTCCCTCATTTCATTCATGAGTCTGCTCACATGTCACCTTAATAAAAAACCCTTCCCTGCAGTCTAATCTGAATTAGTGCCCAGGCACGCTCCCACTATAGATCATCTTCTATTACCCTTTGGTTTCTTTCTATTCTTGACATTTTTACTGTTAATTTTTATTTGTTAATTTGGTTACTGTCTATCTATACCACTAGAATGTAAGCTCTCTGAGGACAGGGATGCTTTTTTTATTCAATGCAGTAACCCTGGTTACTAAAACAGTGCCTGGCACATATGAAGCACTCAAAAATATGTTAAATGAATGAATAAATAAAAAGATTTCACAGAGGCCTTGAAATTAAGGGTCCCTATGTCACCCTAGTTGGGGGAGTAGAGGCAACAAGAAAGGGGTTGACATTCCTATAGTCCCATGTGTTGTGGAAACATGGGCTTAGGACATCACCTCCTGGCCCCGTAGACATAGGCTACAGCCATGTTTTCAAATATGATGATGATGATTAGGGGAAAGATTGTCCAGCATTCACTCAGCAGTCTGATGAAGTTGACGCTTGAAAGTCGAGTGAAGAAGAGGCCACACAGGAACATGAACATAGAGAGGCCCACTGGAGGAAACATTGGGTCTGGATCAAGGTCATAGGTCTGGCTGGGTGACAAGGGCTAAGTGGAGGGCATAGGCCAGGACTGGATAAGAGTCTCGGTGGAGTCAAGGTCATTGTTGGGAGTAGGGCCATAGGTCAGAGTACCTGTGAGCAGCTTTGCATGTTTACTGAGGGAAAAGAAAGTGTACTGAAGTAAGGTAATGATGCCCTGCATGATCCCTACCACGGTGGTCAGCCCCAGGGACAGCACCAGCAGGAAGAAGAGGACAGACCAGAAGACAGACCCAGGAAGAAATGACATAGCTTCAATAAAGGCCAGGAATGCAAAGCTTGTGCCCTCCTTAACCTGCAAGGAGAGAAAGGAAAGAAGTTAAAGTGTTCTTGAACTTAACTACAAAAAATACAAAAAAAAAAAAAAAAAAAAGATATATTCTACCTTCTCTGGAAAGCTGCCTGAAAGCCCTGGGTCACTGAGAAAATCAGATCCCCAAGCTAACTCTCTGTCACGGAAAACCGGTTCACCTGGTATTATCCACGGAAGGGCATTCTGCAATCTATCGTTGTTTGCATTACCAGGATTTCAGGTTATCCTGGTGCTCCTGGGATTTTTTTTCTGGTGCTAATAAGAGCTGAAATTTCTGTTGTGCAGAAGACTTTGAGGAACTCGAGGCCCCCCTCAGCTATCTTTACTGACCTTTAAAAACTGCTTCTCTATGTTGCACTTAGGGACCTCACTGAGGACCATGTTCTTGATATGCTGGGGCAGGCCATTGAGCCAGGTGGTGTAAATGGAGGCTGGGTTATCAACAGGTTTTCAGAGGGCTGGGTGTCAGGGGGCAGTTTCTCCAGGTGTATGAGTTTCATAAGTATTCCAGCATTCCTGGGGATAGGAGGTTGAATCAAATAAGAATCGTTTGGACTCTTAGGAAACGATTTCCCTTTTCCCTTATCTTCCAGATGAGAAGAAGGGATATCATCAGCCTAGCACTGCTGTTCTGGTAAGGTAGAGCCTGGGATGAAACTTAGAAGTCACCAACCTCCAGGGCCATGAATTAGTCTGTGTGAGCTCAGAGAATTTATGACCATGGGGGACCCCAGGTGAAGTATTTTTTATAGTCTTCTTGAAGACTCTGTGATCTCTGTTCTAGTGATGAGATCTCTTATTCACTTCCTACTAATTCCCTCCCTCCCTTCTGAGACTAATGAGTAAAAGTCAACCTCCTAAGCTTCATATTACAGAATTTTGGGGAGCACAGTTTACTTAGACTACAATGTGTATAGTGCTCCCATGGAGTTGTGCTACGTGAGAGAAACTGCTTCTTTGACTTTGTTATCTAACACCTGATGAATATTTCAGCCCCATCTTCCCCCACGATTCTGTTCATATTCCATGTTCTGGCCAGATTTAATTACTTATAGTTTCAGGACCCACATGCCCTCTCTTGCCCAATACCACCCTCATGCCCACCCCCCATTCTTCACTGGCTAATTTCTGCAAATCATAAAAAACCGGCTCATTGCTCTAAAGAACTACAATGGAAGGCTTGCCAAGATTTACTGATAAGAGCAAAACGCAAGCTTCCGAAAAATAGTATAGTTTGATCACATTTTAGAAAATAAAATACTACATACTATTCTAATAATAGGCCAATTAGATATTTGGACCAATCTTCTCATTAAAAATAACTTAAAAGTCTGGAAAACATTTTTAAATCTTCTCAAAGAATAAAAATGTTAACAAGATAATAAGGAATTATCAGGCAAAAATCAAAGTACAGACAAAAGCAGTGGGGAAAGGGGATTTCCAAAGACACTTTGTCTCAAAGATACAAAAATACTTCAAAAAGTTCATGAAAAAATAGAATTAAAAGACAATATAAATATTTCCATGAACTTTTTGAAGTACTTTCATGTAATCTGAATACAGCAAACTACCTGCAGTTTCCAATTTCATGACCTTTTGTACATAAAAGGGGGCCATGGAGGCCACATAAAAAACACCAGAGCCTGCTCAAAGTAAGAAGCAAATAGAAGT
>NW_007727291.1:417067-418344 GCF_000696425.1 Galeopterus variegatus | reverse complement strand
AAAAACACACACTATGAGCAATACCCATCAGAAACAGCACAGTGAAAACAGACCTACTTCCAAATATTAGAATTATCAAAGACTATAACAGAATTATTTTTACTATATTTAAGAAATGGAAGACAAATTTGAAAATATTTGCAGGGAACAAGAAACTATAAATTGACTATGAAGATTAAAAAAAAAACTAAACAGAACTTCTTGAAATAAAATAATTGAAACATAAAATTCAGTAGATAATTTACTTCCAGCCATGATGGAGTAACAAGGACCCAATTTACCCTCCCACTGTAAACAACTAGATAATTGGACAAGACATATAAAACAACTGTTTTCAAACCTTAAATAAAACGTAGCACAGGCCTTTGATCCCTGAGAAAAGTTGATCTTTCCTTCTGTAGTATCTAATCTGCTGTTAATCTCATCTGGGGAATTTTTCATTTTATTAGATATTAGATATTACATTTTATTTTATTTTTAATTTCTAGAAGTTATACTGGTTCTTTTTATATCTTCTATTTCTCCACTTATTAGGTTTATGTTTTTCTTTAAATTCTTTGACATAGTTTTAATAGCTGTTTTAATGTCCTTGACTGCTGGTGCCATCATCTCTGTCATTTATTGGTCTGTTTTATTTACTGATTTTTCTCCTGGTTATGGGTCTCATTTTCCTACTTCTTCATTTGTTTACTAATTTTTTTTTTTTAAAGATGACTGGTAAGAGGATCTTAACCCTTGGCTTGATGTTGTCAGCACCACTCTCAACTAGTGAGCGAACCAGCCATCCCTATACAGGATCCGAACCCATGTCCTTGGTGTTGTCAGCACCGCACTCTCCCAAGTGAGCCATGGACCGGCCCTTGTTTACTAATTTTTGATGGAATGCCAGACTTTGTGAATTTGAGAGTCTGGCTTTTATTGCCTTCCTTTAATGAGTAATGAGCTTTGTTCTAGCAGGTAACACTACTTATGAGTTCAGCTTCATTCTTTCGAGGCTTGTTTTTAAGCTTCATTTTGGTGGGTCTAGAGAAGCCCTTTCTTCAGGGGTAGCTCAGTCCTATTGCTAAGGCATGGCCCTTCTGGGGTCACTATGAAACACCCCATTCAGAACTTGTTCTCCAGTTGTTCTTTACATGCCCTTGTGGATTTTCACCCGACACATGTACATCCTAGCATTCAGTAAAGACTCAAAGGGACCTCTATGCAAATTTCTGGAAATCTTTTTCCTTATAGCAGCATCTCCTCCAGAATTCTTCCCTGCAACTTCCAGCTGCTTC
>NW_007727291.1:413474-415792 GCF_000696425.1 Galeopterus variegatus | reverse complement strand
GAAATGAAAAAAATCACTGGAACACACAAATTACCAATTACATGATGAAACAGAAAACAAACAAACAAAAAAAAACAGCCCTACAGTCTATTAGATAAATCGAAGTATAATATATATTTTTTAAAGATGACCGGTAAGGGGATCTTAACCCTTGACTTGGTGTTGTCAGCACCACGCTCTCCCAAAGTGAGCCACGGGCCAGCCCTGAAGTATAATTTTAAAGCCTTCCTACAAAGAAAACTCTGAAACAATAAGGCTAGGCCTGTGAACCAAACTGTTAGGTCTCTGAATCTGACTGAAATCACCAAAGACAGACTCTGCCCATGGGGATGAAAGCCCAGACTTACGCTTGGTGGTGTGCAAAACCAAGGACTATATATAAAAACTAATGATTATGAGCTTGAAAATTCTATAACCCTCCTCTTTCTACAACAAGCGGGACTCTGTTTGGCATTAAAGGAAAAGTGCTGGGTATATACAGATCATATTGGAGTCGTTGAAGACTCCATGAAAAGGTTACGAGAACGCATCAGGCAATGGGACTTAGAACAAGAACAGTCCTCTAACTGGTTTGAATCCTGGTTTAACTTTTCTCCATGGCTAACAACTTTAATTTCTAGCCTTATGGGACAACTAATAATTCTCCTCTTGCTAATAACCTTGGGTCCATGCCTTTTCAATAAACTCCTCAATTTAATTCGGTCCTGCATGCAAGAGGTCAAATTACTGGTTCTCCATTCCCAGTATGATCAAATCCCACTAAAAGATTGGGAACACATAAATTGGGGACCAGATATTGACCCTTAAGCAAAGATTTGCTTTTAAAAGTTCCCTTAAAGGGCCGGCCCGCGGCTCACTCGGGAGAGTGCGGTGCTGAGAACACCAAGGCCACAGGTTCGGATCCCATATAGGGTTGGCCGGTTTGCTCACTGGCTGAGCGTGGTGCTGACAACANACCAGATATTGACCCTTAAGCAAAGATTTGCTTTTAAAAGTTCCCTTAAAGGGCCGGCCCGTGGCTCACTCGGGAGAGTGCGGTGCTGAGAACACCAAGGCCACAGGTTCGGATCCCATATAGGGATGGCCGGTTTGCTCACTGGCTGAGCGTGGTGCTGACAACACCAAGTCAAGGGTTAAGATCCCCTTACCGGTCATCTTTAAAAAAAAATAAATAAATTTAAAAATAAATAAATAATTTTAAAAAATAAAAATAAAAATTCCCTTAAAACCAGTGGGGAATGAAGTAATGCCCTCTTTTCTAAGAGCAGGACCGATGCCACTTAAGATAGCTCCTCCATTGTGTGAAAGTTAGGCGGGAAAGTGGGGGTGGGACGGGAAGAGCTCTGCTAACTACAAAATTAGCTCACGTACTGTTGGCTTGTTTGCATTGGCTACTATCTCTTGGTGCGGTGATCGGGCGACCAAGTTGCCGCGCTTGCAGCTTTAAAAACCGAGAACAAAGATGGTTCAGGGCTGCACCTTGAATTGACTGGTGCAGTCCGGCTGCTGGAAATAAAAATCTTTTTCTCTTTTTCTATATCAGTCTCCAAGGGTGTTTTTTTCTCCCGATGCCTATAACAATTCCAGGCCCAGAAGGCTTCACTTGTTATACTTCTCGCTGTGTAACAGAGACAAAAAAGAGATTACTCAAAGCAAATATCAATGCATTGAGAAGCCCAAAGGGCGGGTTCGGATCCTATATAGGGATGGCCNAACTTGTTCTCCAGTTGTTCTTTACATGCCCTTGTGGATTTTCACCCGACACATGTACATCTTAGCATTCAGTAAAGACTCAAAGGGACCTCTATGCAAATTTCTGGGAATCTTTTTCCTTATAGCAGCATCTCCTCCAGAATTCTTCCCTGCAACTTCCAGCTGCTTCATCTTCATCCCCCAGAAAAAAGTAAATAAAAGAAAGGGAATATTAAAGATTAAAGCAGAGGCCAATTAAATAGAAAATTAACAAGTATAGAGAAAATAGCAAAAACGAAAGTGGACTTAAAATATTTATAAACTCTAGCTAAACTGATCAAGGGGAAAGAGAGAACATGCAAATTACTAATATCACAAATGAAAGAGGGGTATCAAATACTTAAAAGGATAAAACAAGAATATTATGAACAATGTTATGCCAACACACTTGACAACCTAGATGAAATGAAAAAAATCACTGGAACACACAAATTACCAATTACATGATGAAACAGAAAACAAAAAAAAAAACAGCCCTACAGTCTATTAGATAAATCGAAGTATAATATATTTTTTTTAAAGATGACCGGTAAGGGGATCTTAACCCTTGACTTGGTGTTGTCAGC
>NW_007727291.1:410842-412111 GCF_000696425.1 Galeopterus variegatus | reverse complement strand
CTGACAACACCAGGCCAAGGGTTGAGATCCCCTTACCGGTCATCTTTTTTAAAAAAAAAAAAAAAGAAGCCCAAAGGGACTGCATCAAGATGACTCCTTTTAGGAAGGAGAAGCAAGGTGCAGCCCCGAGTCAGTTTTTGCTTCAGTGAGACATTTTTATTGTAAAGACAAGGAAGTTACAGAAGAAAGACAAATGGTTAATCAATCATAGTAAAAACATAAAGAAACTGGCTATGTAACAATTTTCATCCAAGCATGCATGGTTCAAAATAGTTTAAACAATATACTATCAAAAGAGTCATAATTCTAAACTATGTGCTGTGCAAAAGAAACAATAAGGTAATCTTTAAAGTGTCTGACTTCTTAATAAACTCATAGAAACAGCTTAAAGCAAAATGTGGAACGACCCCCATGTACTAACTTATCTAGCAGAATGTCCTTGGAAATCTTAACTCATATTTTCCCACCACTTAAGTTTTGCTGTATTAAGGATTATTGCCCTCAAAACAATCCCTGTCTCTTGCCCACATTAAAGGCTTTAGTCCTGTGTAAGTTTCCTTTTTACAAAATCTTTCAATGAACCCATTACATTAACAATTAGTGTATACAATCCCTTACCTAAACAGTGATTAGAATTGATTAGATGGGCTTTTGCTCCCTAGCTGTAGGCTGTTTGTGCCTCCTAGCCAAGGACTTTTGTCCCATACATGCATTACTTAAAAATCCTATCTAATAATCAAATAAGAATCAAGATTTGTAACCCTCTACATTCACTGGCACACCCTATCAAATATTTGAGGAAGAAATAACAAACTTACAGAAACTCTTTTGAAACTACAGAAGGAGGAAACACTTCCCTATTCATTTCATGAAGCCAGAATTACACTGATAATAAAACCGGGCAAGGACATTAGAAGAAGAGAAAACTGAAGACCAATATCTCTCATCAACATCCTAAATTCAACATCCTTAACAAAACGTCAGCAAATTTAATCCAGCAATATATAAAAACAATAATACGAAGGTACTTCAAAAAGTTCATGGGAAGACTTGTATTATCTTTTTTTTTTTTGAGACCGGCTGCACCACGCTCAGCCAGTGAGCGCAGCGGACATCCCTATATAGGATCCGAACCCACAGCGGGAGCACTACTGTGCTCCCAGCGCTGCACTCTCCCGAGTGCGCCACGGGCTCGGCCCTATATTATCTTTTATTTTATTTTATTTTTTTTTGTCTTTTTCCGTGTCCGGCAACGGATCGCAACCCTCA
>NW_007727291.1:403816-410015 GCF_000696425.1 Galeopterus variegatus | reverse complement strand
CCTCGGGCGGGAGCGCCGCCGCACTTCCCAAGCGGTGCACTATCCATTGCGCCACCGGGCCGGCCCCCTATATTATCTTTTAATTCTATCTTTCCACAAACAGTTTGAAGTACTCTCGTACACCAGGACCAAATGGGGTTTGTCCAAGAACGCAAGAACGCTTTAACATTAGAAAATCAAGGGCCGGCCCGTGGCTCACTCGGGAGAGTGTGGTGCCAATAACAACAAGACCACGGGTTTGGATCCTATATAGGGATGGCCAGTTCGCTCACTGGCTGAGCATGGTGCTGACAACACCAAGTCAAGGGTTAAGATCCCCTTACTGGTCATCTTTAAAAAAAAAAAAAACATGAGAAAATCAATCAACATAATTCACCACATTAACAAAATATAGAAAACAAAGTGAAGAGACAACCTACAGAATGGGAGAAAATATTTTCTAACTATGTATCCAATAAGGTGTTAATATCCAGAATATACAAGGAACTCAAAAAACTCAATAGCAAAAAAGCAAATAATCTGATTTTAAAATGAGCAAAGGACTTAAATAGACATTTCTAAAAAGAACACATAAAAATGGCCAACAGGGGCCGGCCCGGTGGCGCACTGCTATAGTGCGCCGCTTGGGAGCGCGGTGGCGCTCCCACCGAGGGTTCGGATCCCACATACAGACCGGTTCCCGCTCACTGGCTGAGCGAGGCGCGGGAGCAACACCGAGGGTTGCGATCCCGTTGCTGGTCCCTGTCCAGTAAGGGGCGACACTGAGGGTTGCGATCCGTTGCCGGACACGGAAAAAGGAAAAAAAAAAAAATGGCCAACAGATACATGAGAAAATGCTCAACATCGCTAATATCAAAATAACAATCAAAACCACAATGAGACATTACCTCACCCCAAGCAGAACAGCTATTATCAAAAAGACAAAAAATAACGAATGCTGGCATGGATATGGAGAAAGGAGAAACTTTCTATACTGTTGGTGGTAATGTAAGTTGGTACAGCGACTATGAGAACAATATGGAAGTTCCCCCCAAAATTAAAACTAGAACTACCATATGATCCAGCAATTCCACTACTGGGTATTTATGCAAAGGAAATGAAATCAGTATGATGAAGAGATATCTGCACTCCCATGTTTATTGCAGCACTGTTTACAACAGCCAAGATATAGTCAACCTAAGTGTTCATCAACAAATGAAGGAATAAAGAAAATGTAATATATATACACACATCGGAATACTACTCAGCCATACAAGGCAAAAAAAAAAAAAAAGAATGAAGTCCTGTCATCATGAATCAGCTTTCTAACACAGACCCCTATAAAACCTTTTGACAAACCTGGACAGGTGTAGATGGTCTTTGAGACATAAGTCGACCATTCCCCCAGGCTTCCAGCTTTCTAATTAAAGGCTACCTTTCCTTACATCGACTCTTGTCTCTTGATCATTGGATATTGAGTGGCAAGCAAACAGAATTTCGGGGTCTCAGTAACAAACACACTTCACAAGAGAAGATATGCAAAAGGCCAATAAGCACCTTAAAGGATAGCCAACACCATTAGTCATGAGTGACAGGCAAGTTAAAATCACAATTACTACACATGTACTAGAATGGATAAAACTAAAAAGACCGATATTATCAAGGATGTTAGCAAGGATGTGGAACAACTGGGACTCTTAC
The DNA here is from genome assembly GCF_000696425.1 of Galeopterus variegatus. Taxonomy (NCBI): domain Eukaryota; kingdom Metazoa; phylum Chordata; class Mammalia; order Dermoptera; family Cynocephalidae; genus Galeopterus; species Galeopterus variegatus. The sequence continues at coordinate 408,335 of NW_007727291.1, read as the reverse complement.
ACCTTGCTAGTTAGAACGTAAAATTGGTTAAAAAATTTTTGGAAATAGTTTGGCAACTTCCTATTAAGTTAAAAATACCATTAACATATTACTCAGTGATCCTACTCTTATGTATTCACCCAAAAGAAACGAAAACATTTGTCCACACAAAGACTTGTACATAAACTCTCACAGTAGCTCTACTCAAGACAGCCCCAAACTAGAAATAATTCAAATGCCCATGAACAGAAGAATGGATAAACAAACTGTGGTATGATTATAAAATGGAATACTACTTAGCAATAAAAAGGAACAAACCACCAAAACATCCAGTAACATGGATGAATACCAAAACCACTATGTTAACAAGTCAGATACAAGAATGCAGTATGATTCTATCTAAACTAGAAAAGAAAAATATAATATATAATAATAGAAAACAGATCAGTGATTAACTGGGGTCAAGGGCAAGAGAAATATAGATGAAAAAATACAAAAGTTTAAAAGACCCAGATGGTATGGTGGAAAGGTCCAACAAATGAGATTAGATGGCTAATGAGGCAGAGAAAAAATGTGAACAAACAATGGCTGAGAGTTTTTGGAGTTAATGAAAACAGTAAGCCACAGATGGGAGAAGCCAAAAGAATACCAAGCAACATAAAAAGAATGCCCCTTAGATACATTATAATAAAATTATAGAAAACCAAATAAGAAATAGTCTTAAAAGGTGTCTGCAAAAAAGACAGATGACCTTCAAACTGACAGTTGAATTCTCAGTAGATGTGATAAAAGCTGGCAGATAGTGAACTGTCTTCAATGTGCTGGGAAAAAAAGACCCTGCCAAGTTAGCAATCTACATCCAGATAAAATACGTTTCAAAACAGTGAAATAAAGATATTCTCAGAAGAGAAAAATAGGGAGTCGGCCACTAGTAGACACTCTCTAAAGAAAAATTTAAAGGATATTCTTCAAATAGAAGAAGGAAATCATGGATGGAAGGCCTGGAATGCAACACAGAATAAAGAACAAAGAAAGGGAGAATCGGAGGCAGGAAATCTAATTGAACACTGACTGTAAAATAAAACAATAATGTCTGTGAGTTTAGAAAAAGAATATAAAATGAAAGTACAATGATATAACAGTCACACACAAGTTGTGAATGAGTATAAATGGATATAAAAAGTGTTATGAGGGCCAGCCCATGGCTCACCTGGGAGAGTGTGGTGCTGGTAACACCAAGGCCATGGGTTCAGATCCCCCTACTGGTCATCTTTAAAATAAAAAAAAAAGTGTTATGGCCTTATAATGGAAAAGGGTAAAATATTGACTACCTTTAGACATTGGTAAATTAACAATGCATATTGTAAATCCTAGGGTAATCACTAAAGCACTAAAATAACAGAAAGCAGAGCAGGTAACTTACAAACTAGCAGAGGAAAAAAAATGGAAAGAGAAACAACTACTAAATCAATCCAAAAGAAGGCAAGAAAAACTATGGAACAGGAGAAACAAATAGAAAACCAAAAAGTAAGATGGAACACAGAAACCAAACTATTTCAGAGCACGATGGCAGACTAGGAGATCCTGCCTGCATTTTCCCCATAAAGATCAGCTATTCATGAACAAAAATAACTCTGGAAGAGCTTAAGAGTCTGCCTCAGCAACATGGTGGAAGAAAAACACTGAGAAGAACCTGCACAAAATGGGTAGGAAGAACAGTTTCATTGTGCCTGCATTACATCATCCCACAAGCCAGCACTGCTCAGCATGGAGAGGGAATTCCCTTGCTTGTACATCCTCCATTCAAGGAAAAGAAGAGTGGGGTGGATAATCACTTTCCCTAGCCTTTTGGGACACTGCCCAAACAAGCAACTTCAGTTTTGCCTCTCTCAGATCTCTGAGGGGACTGGCATACCTGAGACAGTGTGGAGACAGTGGGGAACAAACAAATGGAACAGGCTATGTCAGTACCAGCCATGCTGGCAGGAGTCACAGTGACCCTTAGTGGCCTGCTCAGCACAGGACTCCAGAAGACTTCTCTGCTGAGAACTTCAATAGCCTTCATGGCCACTGAGCAGCTCCTCACAACTTTCACCACAGAGAAACCTTCAGTGTTCTCAATGACTGACCCCAGTGGCTTGTTCTACAGAGGAACCTAGCAGCTTTCACCATTGAGGAAACCAACTGTTAGCATAGCAGCAGCAAACTGCCTACAACTTTCACTGCAGAGGGCCTGCAATTTTTGTTCATGTTCACAGCCTCCAAGTGCCTGATCCACCACCCTCTCCCTGGAGCTGCTTGAGCTGCTCCTACCATGGTCACCCTGACCCAGTGACCCATGCCAGTGGCCATCACATTCTCGAGGCACCTAAGCTACCACCCTTCTTCCCTGAAGTTACCCAAGATGCTGCCTCCATGGTTCTGACCCAGGGACCCAGTGCCACTATTGCACACATGCCTGCAAATAGCCCTCCAACCTCCCACCACAGGCTCCAACCCTACCACCATGCTTGCACCCATAAACGACCCTACAGCTGCCCACATACATTCAAATGGCCTGACCCCTGTTGCCAGCCCACAACATGCCCCTGAAATCATGCATGTACAAGTTTTCAGCCCCTGCTTCCATATGTGTGCCCAAAGTCAGGCCCAGTACCTGCCTCTGACCCCACCCCTTGCTACCATATGCAAGCCTGCAGGTGATCTCTGCTGCCACATGTGTACCTACAGCTGGCCTCTACAGCAGAGTTTGAGCACACTGCTGGATCTAGCCTCTACTGCTGCCAGCCTCAGTGCCTAGATGGTAGACTCAAAGGCACAGCCAAGGTCTTGGACAGCCCTCACAGCACCGTGGACCTCTCACAGCTCTTGTTACCAAGGACCATTCAGGTGCCAACATCAGGGATCCCAGCTGCCTGAGCTAACAAGACATAGCATACCCCAACCTGGACCCACCATGTGCCCCATGATACTTGGATTGATACTTGGCACCACTAGACCCAGTGCCATGATGCTTCCAGAACACCTCCTTTCCCCCTTCCTCCACACAGGTGAAGGTCTTTCCTTACCAGCCCAGCCCATAAAATTTGGAAGAATTGACTGCTTCTTCAAATGTGCAGACACCTTCATAAGACTACAAAACCATAAAAAATCAGGGACACATGACCCCACCAAAGGAACACAACAAACTTCCAGTAACTGACTCCAAAGAATTAGAAATCCACAGGTTACCTGACAAAGAATTCAAAATAGTTTTTCTGAAGAACTCAAAAGAAAACAGCAAATTACAAAAGATGCTCTGATTATTTTTTCCTTCCTTCTAGTAACTTTTACTAAAGAAAACTGAATTACAAAAACAAACAGATAAACAATACAACAAAATAAGGAAAACAATACAAGAACAAAAGGTGAAGCTAAACAAAGACATTAAAAACACAATAAAAAGGGGCCGGCCCGGTGGCACACTGGAGAGTGTGCTGCTTGGGAGCACGGCGGCACTCCCGCCGAGGGTTCGGATCCCATGTGGAGACCGGTTCCCGCTCACTGGTTGAGCACGGTGGGGGCGCGACACCGAGGGTTGCAATCCCGTTACCGGTCAGTAAGAAAGACAAAAAGGAAAAAAAAAAAACCCACAATAAAAAGAACCAAACAAATTTTTGAGTTGAAGAACACAATGACTGAATTTAAAAATACAATACAGAATTTCAACAGCAGACTAGATCAAGCAGAAGAAAAAATCAGCAAACTCAATGACAGATAATTTTATATCATCCAATCAGAGGAGCAAAAAGAAAAAAATAAAATGAATGAAGAAACCCTATCAGATCTATGTATGGGTCATCATCAAGAGAATTAACATTCACATAACCAGATTTACAGAAGAAGAAAACAGAGAGAGGGACAGAAAGAAATAATGGCCGAAAACTTCCTAATCTGAGAAAAGATGCAAACATCCAGGTATACAAAGCTCAGAGGTCTCCATTCAAATTCAGCCCAAAGAGTTCACCAAGACATGTTTTAATCAACTATTAAAAATGGAAGTTGTAGGCCGGCCCATGGCTCACTCGGTAGAGTGCGGTGCTGATAACACCAAGGCCACGGGTTCGGATCCTATATAGGGATGGCCGGTTTGCTCACTGGCTGAGCGTGGTGCTGACAACACCAAGCCAAGGGTTGAGATCCCCTTACCCGTCATCTTTTAAAAAAAAAAAAAATGATAGAACTGCAAGGAGAAATTCCACTATTATACTTTGAAACTATATCACCCCTTTCTCAAAAGTAGATAAACTCAGCAGGCAGAAAATCAGAAAGGACATAGCCAAACTCAACAGGATCATCAACCAATGGGATATAATTGACACCTATAGACTGCTTCCTCCAAAAACAGCAGAATACAAATTCTTCTCAAGCTCACATGGAACATTCACCAAGATAGGCCACATTCTGGGCCATAAAAGACAGGTTAAAATTTTTTGAAAGTTAGAAATTATTCAATATCAGCACCACACTCTACCGAGTGAGCCATGGGCCGGCCTACAAC
>NW_007727291.1:394509-402852 GCF_000696425.1 Galeopterus variegatus | reverse complement strand
AAAAAAAAAAAAAAAAAAAAAAAAAGGAAGTTGTAGTGGATTGAATTTTGTCCCCCCGAAACTCCCTGAAACTTGAATTGTGTCCCCCAGGTTTTATGTATTAGCAACTTAGCCCCCACTGTGACTGTTAAGAGGGTGGGAAATCCTATTATAGTAATTGAAAGGTGGAGCCTTGAAGAGGTGATTGGAGAGGTGATTGGATTGTAGGATGGTGCAGTATTGAATGGATTAAAAATGGTGGTGAGGAGGGCTGGCCCGTGGCTCACTCGGTAGAGTGCGGTGCTGATAACACCAAGGCCGTGGGTTTGGATCCTATATAGGGATGGCCGGTTTGCTCACTGGCTGAGCGTGGTGCTGACAACACCAAGCCAAGGGTTGAGATCCCCTTACCGGTCATCTTTAAAAAAAAAAAAAAAGAATAAAAATGGTGGTGAGGGGTGTGGTTCAGAGGGCTTTAAAAGAAGAGGAGAGTCTGTCTTTCTTCTCTCTCTCTTGCTCTCTCTGCTTCTATCATCTTGCAATGTGAGACCCGTGGGTCACTGTCATCACCACCAGATGGACTTTGTACTTCTCAGCCTCAGAAACTGTAAGCAATAAATGTCGTTTTTCTTTATAAATCACCCAGTTCCGTGTATTTTGTTATAAGCAACAAAAATGGACTAATACAGAAAATTGGTACCAGAGAAGTGGGGTGTTGCTTATAACAAATACTTGAAAATGTGGGAACAGATTTAGAACTGGGCATTAGGAAAAGGTTAGAGGAGTTTGGAGGACTCAGAAGAAGACAAAGAGATGAGGGAAAGCTTAGAATGTCTTAGAGACTTGTTACGTGGTGGTGAGCAGAATGCTGACAGAAATATGGACTGTAAAGACCATTCTAAGGAGGTCTCAGATAGAAATGAGAAGGAATTTATTGGAAACTGGGGCAAAGATCACCCTTGCTGCGAACTGGCATGGAACTTGGCTGCTTTGTGTCGATGCCCTAGGATTTTGTGGAAGTTGGAACTTAGGAGTTGTGAACCAGAGCATTTGGCTGAAGAAATTTCTAAGCAGCAAAGCATTAAGGAAGTTGCATGGCTACTTGTAACAGCTTATGCTGAGCTATGGCAGCAAAGGCATGACATAAAGCCAGAATTCAAAAGGGAAGCAGAGTGTAAACATTTAGAAAATTTGCAGTCTGGCCATGTGGTAGAGAAGCAGAGAGCATGCAATGGTGCAGTCTAGTGACCATTAGCTAAGAAGATTAGTAAAAGAAAAGGGATTATCAAGAGAAGGGGGAAAGGGCCCTGAAGGCATTGCAGAAGCCTCTGACGCCAATCCTTCATTTCAGGCTCAAAGACCTTGGTAGACAAAATGGTCTTGGGGAACAGGCCTGAAGCACCCTCCATGGGCTCACTGCTCAGGACCACCTCGGGGAGCTGCTTCCAGCACCAGCACCCCAGCTGCTTTGGCAGCTGTAGCTAAACTAGTACCAGGTGTGGTTGGACCCAAAGCTTTGGAAGATACAAGCCAGAAGCCTTAGTGGCATCCATGTGGTGTTAAGTCTTTAGGTTCACAGAATGCCAAAACTGTAGAGGTTTGGGAGCCTCCACCCTGATTTCAAAGGATGTATGGAAAAGTCTGGGGGCCCAGAAAGAGATCTGTCACAGGGGTGGAGTCACCACATAGTGTCTTCACTAGAGCAATGTCAAGTGGAAACGTGGGGTCAGAGTTGCAGCAGAGAAACTGTAGAAGATATTGACTAAGAAGTTATTAATGAGGTAGAAATAAAACACATGTAGTTTAGAGGACCAAAGTCCTTAGCATAGAAGGCCAAAGCCTGTAGTTTTTTGTTTTGTTTTGTTTTGCTTTTTTAAAAAAGATGACTGGTGAGGGGATCTTAACCCTTGACTTGGTGTTGTCAGCACCACACTCAACCAGTGAGCGAACCGGCCATCCCTATGTAGGATCTGAACCCATGGCCTTGGTGTTATCAGCACACTCTCCCAAGTGAGCCACACGCCAGCCCCAAAGCCTGTAGTTTAGAGGACCAAAGTCCTTAGTCTAGGGGGCCAAAGCCCAACCCTTTAGAAAAACACATAGGAATGCTAAGATTAAGAAGGACCAGAAAAATTTCACAGGCCTTTGATGTAGATAAGAGAATTGAAGCACAGCAAAAAATGTTTGCTCTGGGGGCAGTTGCTCTTAGTTCAGCTAAACCTAAATGATGGGACAGTACATAAGCTAAAATCTTCAAGGATATTCTGCTAGTTAGTGCTTGGTGGACATTCCACATCTTGCCCTAAGCTGTATCTTTCAGTTTCTTGGGGAGTTATGTGCTTCAGTGATTATCTCATTGTTTCCTTTTGTACATCATATATCCTAGTTTTATGACTCCTTTTTTTTTTTTTTTTTTTCAAAAAGATGACCGGTAAGGGGATCTTAACCCTTGACTTGGTGTTGTCAGCACCACGGTCAGCCAGTGAGTGAAATGGCCATCTGTATATAGGATCCGAACCCAAGGCCTCGGTGTTCTCAGCACCACGCTCTCCCGAGTGAGCCATGGGCCGGCCCTATGACTCCCTTTGATGGCAAATTGCTTGAACTCTTTTAAGTTACACATGCTTTAGTGAAGATTGTCATGTAGCCAGTTTGTTTATGTTTTCACTATGATTGATGAACCAACTATTTTTCTTCTGTAACTTTCTTGTCTTTACAATAAAAACTGAAGCAAAAACTGACTCGAGGCTGTGCCTGGGCTCTCCTCTCTTGAAGGAGTTTTCCCTTGGTGCAGTCCTTTCGGGCTTCTCATTGTTCTGAATACATGGGCTCTGAATAATCTTCTGCATCTCCATCACTCTGCAAGAGGTGACAAGAAAGCCCATCAGTGCCATGCCTAGTGGAGCCATGAGAGCAGGACTGCCTTGGAGACCCCAGACCTGTGGAGTTAACAGAGTGGAACACCAGCCTGGGAGAGCTGAAGTGTGGCCTACAATCAGGAAAGCCATAGGAGCAGAGCTGCCCAAGGACTTGGGGACCCAACCCCCACACCAGCATGCAGAAGAGGTCGAACATGGAGTCAAGGTACATGAGTCGCCAGCTTTGAGATTTAATGCCTGTCCTGCTGGGTTTCAGACTTGTTTGGGACCTGTTACACCTTCCTTTTGGCCTATTTCTCCCTTTTGGAAGAGGAATATGTACTCTGTGTTTGTCCCACCATTGTACGTTGGAAGTAGATAACTTATATTGATTTCACAGGTGGGACTTTGAACTTTGGACTTTTTTTTTTTTTTTTTTTTTTTAAAGATGACCGGTAAGGGGATCTCAACCCTCAGCTTGGTGTTGTCAGCACCACGCTCAGCCAGTGAGCAAACCGGCCATCCCTATATGGGATCCGAACCCCCGGCCTTGGTGTTATCAACACCGCACTCTCCCGAGTGAGCCACGGGCCGGCCCTGAACTTTGGACTTTTGAGATGAAACAAGTTAAGACTTCGGGGATGAAGTGAATGTATTCGTATGTGAAAAGGATGTGAGTTTTGGGGGGCTGGCGGTGGAATGTAGTGGATTGAATTATGTCCCTCCAAAACTCCCTGAAGCTTAAATTGTGTTCCCCAAGTTTTATGTATTAGAAACTTGGCTCCCACTGTGACTGTTAAGAGGGTGGTAAATCCTATTATGACAATTGTAAGGTGGGGCCTTGAAGAGGTGATTGCATTGTAGGACTATACAGTAGTGAATGGATTTAAAAAATGGTGGTGAGGGGTGTGGTTCTGAGGGCTTTAAAAGAAGAAGAGAGTCTGTCTGTCTGTCTCTCTCTGTTCTCTCTTCTTCCACTATCTTGCAATATGAGACCCCTGGTTCACTGTTGCCACCACCAGATAGACTTTGGACTTCCCAGCCTCAGAAAAACTGTAAGCAATAAATTTCATTTCGTTTTAAATCATCCAGTTTCAGGTATTCTGTTATAGCAACACAAAACAGACTAATACAGCTACTAAAAAAAATGAAATACCTAGGAGTAAAGTTAACCAAGGATGTGAAACACCTCCACAATGAAAACTGTAAAACATTGGTGAAAAAAAATTGAAGAAGACACAAATAAATGGAAAGATATCCCATGTGCCTGGGTAGGAAGAATTAACATCATCAAAATGTTCATATTACCCAAAGCAATATACACATTCAATGCAATCTCTACCAAAATACCAATGACTTTATTCACAGAAACAGAAAAAAAAATCTTAAAATGTGCAAGGAACCACAAAAGACCCCATATAGCAAAAGCAATCCTGAATAAAAAGAACAAATTTGGAGCCATCATACTTCCTGATTTCAAAATATAGTACAAAGCTATAGTAACCAAAACAACATGGTACTGGCATAAAAACAAATTGACCAATGGAACAGAACAGAGAGCTCCAAAATAAACTCATGCACTTACAGCCAACTGATTTTTGACCAAGGTTCCAAAAACATGCAATGGGGAAAGACAGCCTCTCCAGCAAATTGTGTTGGGAAATCTGGATATCCACATGCAGAAGACTGAAACTAGACCCCTATCTCTCACCATAACACAAAAATTAACTCAAAATGGATCAAAGACCTAAATTTAAGACCCAAAACTATGAAACTACTAGAAGAAAACAGGGGAAACACTACACAAAATGGGAGTGGGCAGTGGTTTTTTGAGCAAGACTACAAAGGCACAGGCAACTAAAGCAAAAATACATAAATGTAACTACATCAAACTAAAAAGCTTCTGTATAGCAAGGGACACTGTCAACAAAGTAAAAAGACAACCTACAGAATGCGAGAAAGTATTTGCCAACTACACATCAGACAAGGGGCTAATATCTAGAATATCTAAGGAACTTGAACAACCCAACAGCAAAAAAAAACCCAAATAACAATTTAAAGGGCCAGCCCATGGCTCACTCAGGAGAGTGTGGTGCTGGTAACACCAAGGCCACGGGTTCGGATCCCATATAGGGATGGCTGGTTAGCTCACTGGGTGAGCGTGGTGCTCACAACACCAAGTCAAGGGTTAAGATCCCCTAACCGGTCATCTTTTCAAAAAAAAAAGAAGACAAATAACAATTTAAAAAATGGGCAAAGGACCTGAACATACATTTCTCAAAAGAAGACATACAAATGGCAGACAAACACATGAAAAAATGCTTAAAATCACTAATCACCAGGGAAATACAAATTAAAACCACAATGAGATATCATCTCACTCTTGTTAGAATGGCTATTACCAACAAGAGAAAAAATAACAAATGCTGTCAAGGATACAGAGAAAAAGGAACTCTCCTACATTGCTGGTGGGAGTGTAAATTGGTATAGCCGCTGTGGAAAACAGTATGGGGGTTCCTCAGAGAACTAAAAATAGATCTACCCTATGACCCAGCTATCTCACTACTGGGTATATACCCAAAGTAAATTAAATCAATATATCAAAAAGACTCCTGCACTCCCATGTTCATTGCAGCACTATTCACAGTAGCCAAGAGATGGAATCGACCTAAATGCCCATCAATGAATGAATGGATAAAAAAATTGTGACATGTATACACAGTTGAATACTACTCAGCTATTAAAAAGAATGATATCCTACCAAGGTCAAGACACCAAACAAAAAATAATATCCTGGGCTGGCCCGTGGCTCTCTCAGGAGAGTGCGGTGCTGATAACACCAAGGCCATGGGTTCGGATCCTATATAGGGATGGCTGGTTAGCCCACTGGTTGAGCGTGGTGCTGACAACACCAAGTCAAGGGTTAAGATCCCCTTACCAGTCATCTTTTTAAAAATAATAATAACAATAATAATATCCTGTCATTTGCAGCAACATGGATGGAACTGGAAACCTTCATGTTAAGTGAAGTAAGTCAGACACAAAAAGACAAATACCACATGATATCACTCATATGCAGAATCTAAAAAAAAAAAAAAAGTGGTTATAATAGAAGTAGAGAGTAGAATAAAGGGTTACCAAAGGTGGGAAAGTGTGGGGGGGGGGAGTGGAGAACTAATAGGTACAAACAAAACTATGCTATCTACTCTAAGTGAATCATTGTGTAGTATAAGCATGTATTGAAACAACATACTATACCCCACAAATATGTACAATATTAAAATATTTTGAATTTAAAAAAAAAACCCACACACAAAAAAAGTACCATTACACTTCCATCAGACTGGCAAAAATTTTAAAGTCTGACCAAGTTTAATTAATCGTTGTGCAAAAAGTAGAATGAATGGAATTATCACATATCCTTGGTGGGAGGTTAACTGATTAAACCACTTTGATAATCAGACAATACACTCTGTATAGGGTAAAACTGAAGGTGAGCATACCTTACCTAGAAATTCCGTTCCTAAATATACACCTAAGAGAACTCTTGCACATGTGCACATGTATATGCCCAAGCTTATTCTATAAGAAATGGTGGTTATTTGTGGGGATTAGGATTAATGGGTAGAAATTCAACTCAGGTTTGCCTCCTCTGGAAGGTCATATCTAACTAGCCCAGGCAGAATTAATGACTCTGTCCTCTGTCCTCCCCTATCACTCCCACTGCCAGTTATCACAAGCTTATGGCTGTCTGATTTAGTGTCTAATTCTCTCCAAAACTGAAAATTTAATAAAAGCAAGAACTGTGGTCTGATTCACCTGTCCAAGTTTCTGAGTACACAAAGAGTACTTTGTAAATGTCTGATAGATGTTTTTGAAATTAATGCTTAAAGAATAAAAAATGGGGATGATCAGACAATAAAAGCTCTAGTACTGAGGATCCCTTTGGAGTTTAAGTATGCTGGGTGGACAGAAATCCCTAAATTTAAGAGTGATAGTTAAGAATGGAGGCATTCAGGAAGTGGACAGCCTTTGAAGGTTTTCCATATGGGTGTGGCCTTAGAGGCTGTTTTGTTGTGTCTGGGATTTGAGTAACCTTGAATGTTTGCCATGTTTAGCATGTCTCTGTTAGCATATCCACTCTGAGGTGGATAGTTGGTCATGTATGAGTGATTTCTAGGGCTAGATAACCATTTTTTTTAAATTCCACATATGAGTGATATTATGCAATGTTTGTCTTTCTGTGCCTGACTAATTTAACATGATAGTTTCCAGTTCTATCCATGTTGCTGCAAATGATAGGTAAATTTTTAAGTGTTTCAAATAAACGACAGCTGAGAGAATTCACCAGCAAATCTGCATTACAAAAACATTAAAGGAAATTCTTTAAACCGAAGTAAAATGATACCATATGAAAACCTGGATCTACACAAAAGAATAAAGAGTGTAAAAATGGTAAATATATGAGTTAAGGTGTTTTAGTCCATTTTGTATTGCTATGACAGAAATGCCTGAGACTGGGTAATTTATAAAGAACAGAGGTTTATTTGGCTTACGATTCTGGGACAGCTGCATCTGGCATGGGCCTCAGGCTGCTTCTACTCATGGCAGAAAGCGGCAGGCAGCTGGTGGGTACAAGCAGATCACATGGCGAGAGGAAGCAAGAGAGAGAGAGAGGTGCCAGGGTCTTTTTAAGCAACGAGCTCTTGTGGGAACTAATACAGTGAGAACTCACTCATTAATCCCCCCTCCCCCAGGGAGAGCATTAATCCATTCATGAAGGATCCGCCCCCATGACTCAATCAGTTTCCAACACTGCCACATTGGAGATCAAATTTCCACATGAGTTTTGGAGGGGACAACACATCCAAACTCCATCATAAGGCAAGACATTTTTTTCTCATTTTCCAGACTGAAGAAAACTCTACGGGTCAAATGGCCCAGGTTCTTCAACAGAAAAATGTCAAGAAAAATAAAGGACTGGAGGGGGGACCTGTAGATTAAAAGAGACTTAAAAGACATGTCAGATTTTTTAGTGGGCAAAATCAAACTTTAATGTCCAGGGATGCCACTTGGGTGATAAGACTGCAAGGAAACATAAAGAAATGATTACTATATAAGTCAAGATATTGGTTACTTTGGGGAGTGAAGAAAGAAAAGACTGTAATTGGGATAGGGTACAACAGCTAGAATTCATTAAATAAAGTGAGCTTTCCAAGAGGGCTAATGAAGGACATTCTCCTTGTAATCTGTGTGGTTTTCTATGTTTTATTTCATAATAAGGTAAAGTGTGTGTGTGTGTGTGTGTAAAGTACCCATGAATAAGTCTAAAAAAAGATGTTATGGGGGAGGAAAAAATACTTTTCCTTCTACCCTTTTAAATTCTGAGCTGTGACCTCTGTAACAAAACACAGATTAACCAGAAAAAATACAGATTTATTTAATATAAATTTTAAGTGACACAGGAGCCCTCATGAGCTGGATGCTTATATATTAAGATGGATAA
>NW_007727291.1:382494-394240 GCF_000696425.1 Galeopterus variegatus | reverse complement strand
AATACTTTTCCTTCTACACTTTTAAATTCTGAGCTGTGACCTCTGTAACAAAACACAGATTAACCAGTAAAAATACAGATTTATTTAATATAAATTTTAAGTGACACAGGAGCCCTCATGAGCTGGATGCTTATATATTAAGATGGATAAAGAGCAGTAAATTGTGAAAACATGACAAGACAAAGGGACTTGAGCTAGGGCATTTGATCATGGAGAAGTGACTAGAAAGATAAGGGCTAGTTTAACAAGATTTGTTTGTGCAAATTTCTCTTAACCTCAACTCCCTATCTCTCATGATAAGAATGTCTTCTTTCCTCCATGTGCAAGGATGGCACCTTTTACCAGGGAATTTTATCTCCCGCTTTTAGGAATATCAGAGTGACTTTCTTGCATCTGCTGTTTTTTTAAGTGTCTTTAACTCAAAACAATCAATATGTCAGAGCAGCATATTTTGGGATGGCATGTTCTGAACTCATTCAATATGCAGATGTGCAAGACTTCTACATAGAGAGTTATAAAACTCTACTGAGAGACATTACAGAAGACCTAAATAAAGAGGAATATATATGTTATTTATTGGAAGGCTTAAATACCATACATTTTCTTTAAATGTTAAAAGCAATATCAAACTCCTGCCAGCTTATTTGTAAAACTTGACAAGTTTACCCTAAAATTTATTTGAAAACTCGAAAGCCCCAAAATAGCTAAGATACTCCTGAATAAAAACAAGGTGGGAAGACATGCTCTAACAAGTATTAAGCCTTATTATTAATTGGTAGTAAGACAAGGAGAATTAAGACAGGGATAAACATAGAGACTAATGGAAGAGAACAGAGCACCTAGAACTGGACCAACACATATATGGAGTCTTGTTTCATGACAGACATGCCTTAGCAGACCTGTGGGTAAAGGAAGAACTCAATAAACAGTGCTGGCACAATTAGGTATTCATATAGCAAAAAGAAAAAAGAAAAAGAGAAAAGACTGTCTACCTCACATAATGCACAAAAATTAATTTCAGAAGGACAAAAGAAGTAAATGTAAAAAAACAAGACTATAAAATTCTAGAAGAAAATATGACTGTGTTACATCATTCTAGGGGACAAAATAACTGAGTGGTGCCACTGAAGTACAAAAAGCCTTTCTTTGTGTAAGAAAAGATTTCTCATAAAATACACAATAAGGAATAACCATAAATTTGGAACGTGATACTTTTTACAACATTAAAATAAAGAACTTCTGGTCATTAAAAGACCCTAAAAGGAGAAAAGAAAGAAAAACCATAGAGTAGGAGATGATGTCTGCAACCTACATAACAAGTGACTATTATACAAAAGATATACAGAATGGAGGATTCTGGGAAGATGGCAGAGTAGGAAGCACCAGTAATCTGTCTCCCCACATAGACAACTGCATCAGCAGAATCTGATGTTAACTGTTTTGAAACTCAGGAGTCTGTGAAAGTCTTGCCAACTTCCACGGGAAGCACTGGAAGGCAAATTTTATTAATTGAGGCCAATTTCAGCTCTTAGCACTGTAGCAGCTACACATACCCCCACCTCCACCCCCAGCCACAGGTCAGGAAGCTGTGCACATGTTTCTGGAGCAGCTTACACACAACCTGCAGGAACCAGGCTGGGCAAAAAAAGGCCCCTTTTCTCCAAGTATCCTGGATCTGTGTTCTGATCACTGATGGCTGCTGCTAATCACAGAGGTGCAGACAAAAAGGTGGGGAAACATTGCAGTTGTACCTCCCCCATTGTTGCAAGCCACTCCCCCTCCAGCTGAAGTGACTACCAGTGAACTTAAAGAGCCAGCATCCCTTTTTCCCCCTTCAATTTTCTTTTTCCCCTTTAAATTCTAGGACATTCAAAATCAACTGTATATACTGGGAAAATTAGAAAGTGAACACACATGCCCAGGGAAAGGCTCAAAAAAGACCTAAGAAGACCTTAAGTTTAACTGCAGGCTGATCCTTAGCACAGAGACAGGCAACAACAATAAAAAATAATAAAATAAAATAAACAGAAACAATAACAAAAAAACAGCTAACCATGGGGAAGGGGCAGAATCTGATTTCCAGAATTACCACAATTAGACACAAATGTCCAGTTTTCAACAAAAAATCATACAGCATACAAAGAAACAGGAAAATATGGCCCAGTCAAAGGAAACAGAAACTGCCCCTTAAAAAAACCTGATGGTGGATACACTAGACAAAAACTTTAAAACAAAGGAAAACCTGATGGTGGATACACTAGACAAAAACTTTAAAACAAAGGAAAACCTGATGGTGGATACACTAGACAAAAACTTTAAAACAACTGTCTTAAAGATTCTCAAAGAACTATGGGCTGGCCCGTGGCTCACTCGGGAGAGTGTGGTGCTGATAACACCAAGGCTCTGGGTTTGGATCCCATACAGGGATGGCCGGTTAGCTCACTTGGGAGAGCATGGTGCTGACAACACCAAGTCGAGGGTTAAGATCCCCTTACAGGTCATATTTTAAAAAAAAAAAGAAGAAGAAGAAGCTCAAAGAACTAAAGGAAGATGTGAGAAAAAGTCAAGGAAACAATGTATGAACAAAATGGAAATATCAATAAAGACATTTAAAAAAACCTAAAAAGAAGACAAAGACAAATTCTGGAACTAAAAAGCACAATAACTGAAATGAAAAATTCACTGGAGGGATTCAAAGGCAGATTTGAGCACACAGAAGAAATAATAAGTGAACATAAGACAGGACAATGGAAATTATTGAGCCTGAGGAACAGGAAAAAAAAAAAGATTAAAGTGAACAGAGCCTAAGTAAGGGACCTGTGGAACACTGTCAGTGAACCAACACATACATCATGGTAGACCTAGAAGGAGGAGAAAGAAAGGGGCAGAGAGAATCTTTGAAAACAAATAATGGCTGAAAACTTCCCAAATTTGATGAAAGGCAGGAATATAAATACCCAAGGTCCCTGGTGGTCTAGTAGTTAGACAAAATAAATACATAAATGTCCAAGAAACTCAATGAACTCCAAGTAAGATGAACTCAAAGAGAAACACACTGAGACACATTATGAGTATAATCAAACTTTTGAAAGACAGAGAGAATTCTGAAAGCAACAGGAGAGAATTGTCTTATCACATACAAGGGAACCTCAATAAGATTATCAGTAGATTTTTCATCAGAAATTGGAGGCCAGAAGGCACTGGGCCAATATATTAAAACTGCTAAAGAAAAAAAAAATGTCAACAGAGAATCCTATATCCAGCAAAATTATCTTTCAAAAGTGAGAGAGAAATTAAGACATTCTCAGATAAACAAAAGCTGAGGAAGTGTGTTACCACTAGATCTACCCTGCAAGAAATGCTCAAGGGAGTCCTGCAGGATGAAATAAGAGGAAACCAGACAGTAACTTGAAGCCATATGAAGAATTAAAGATCTCAATAAAGATAAATATACAGAAAATTATAAAAGCTAGTATTATTATAACAATGATTTGCATCTCCACTTTCTGTTTTCTACATGACTTAAGAAACTAATACTTTTTAAAAATTATTAGTCTAAAAGCTAGTATTATACTTTGGTGTGTAACTTCACATTTAGTTTTCTATATAATTTCAGAGACTGGTGCATTAAAAAAATCATTAGTTTATGCTTTTTGGGCACACAATGTATAAAGATGTAATTTTTATGGCATCAGCAATCAAAAGAGGTAGGGACAAAGCTATAGAGGAGCAGAATATTTGTATGTTTGAACTGGTATAACTTCAAATTAAAGTGTTATAACATTCTGATGTTAAATACCAGTGGTAACCACAAAAAAAAAAAATAACTTTAGCATATTCACAAAAGTAAATGAGAAATCAATTTAATGTACCTCTGAAATCCTAAATTTAATGTACATCATAATTTACATACTAATGTAACCTTTAACTAGAAAAAATCAACTAAACACAAAAGAAGACAATAATGCAGAAAATGAGGAACAAAAAAAGTATAAGGCATATAAAAAACAAATTGCAAAATAACAGAAGCAAGCCCCTTCTTATCAGTAATTACCTTACATGTAAATGTTAGATTAAGCCCTCCATAGTTCATTTCTTTTTTTTTTTTTTTCTCAAAAGATGACCAGTAAGGGGATCTTAACCCTTGACTTGGTGTTGTCAGCATCACGCTCACCCAGTGAGCAAACTGGCCATCCCTATATGGGATCCGAACCCGTGGCCTTGGTGTTATCAGCACCACACTCTCCCGAGTGAGCCACGGGCTGGCTCCCCTCCGTAGTTCGTTTCTGTTGCTTATAACAAAATACCTGGAACTGGGTAATTTATAAGAAAACAAAATTTATTGCTTACAGTTTTGGAGTCTGGGAAGTCCAAAGTTCAGGAAACACATCTGGTGAGGGACTTATTTGATGGTGGCTTTACAGCAATGCAGGGGTCTCACATGGCAGAAAATGGCAGAGCAGAGAGAAAGAGACCCTCATGTTCTCTCCTTTTAAAGCCCTCAGAACCATGCCGCTGACCACCATTATTAGTCCATTCCATATGGCATGGTCCTACAATCTAATCACCTCTTTAAGGTCTCATCTTTCAATTATCATAATAGGATTTCCTACCCTCAACAGTTACAGTGGGGATTTAAGCTTCAATGAGGTTGGGGGAGCATCCAATCTACAGCATTCTGCCCCTGACCCCCAAAAACTCACGCCCTTCTCATATACAAATAGATTTATTTCATCCCCAAAGTCTTAACTTGTTTCAATTTGAAAGCCCAGAGTTCAAAGTCCCATCTGTGAAATCAAAACAAGTTATTTACTTCCAAGATACAATGGTGGGACAAACACGGAGCATATATTCCCATTCAAAAAGGGAAAAATAGGCCAAAAGGAATGGGTAACAGGTCCTAAGCAAGTCTGAAACCCAGCAAGTCTGGCATTAAATCTCAAAGCTGGAGAATCATGTACCTTGACTCCATGTTTGACGTCTTCTGCATGCTGGTGTGGGGTTTGGGTCCTCAAGTCCTCAGGAAGCTCCACTCCTGTGGCTTTCCTGGTATTCAGCCATGATTTAGCTCCTGTAGGCTGGTGTTGCACGCTAGGAGCTCCACAGTTCTGAGGTCCCCATGGCGGTCCCATTCTCACGGCTCCAATAAGCGTGGTGCTGATGGGGTTTCTCTGCTTCAACTTCAATCCCACATCTCTTCTTGGCATTGCTCTATCAAAGGCTCAATGCAGTGAATCTGCCCCTTGACAGATCTCTTCCTGGGCCTCCAGGCTTTTCCAATCCTTTGAAACTGAGATGGAGGCTCCCAAGCCTCCACAGCACTGGCATTCTTTGAACCTACAGATCTAACACTACATGGAAGCTGCCAAGGCTTCCAGCTTGAATTTTCCAAAGCTGCAGGTTCAGCCACACTGGGGCCAATTTAGCCACAGCTGGAGCAGCCAAAGAAGCTAGGGTGCTGGTGCAGGGACCAGCATCCTGAGGTGGCCCTGGGCAGCAAGCCGATGGAGGGTGCCTCAGGCTTGTTCCCTGAGACTATTCTGTCTCCCTAGGCCTCTGGGCCTATAATGGAAGGGTTGGCCTCAGAGGCTTCTACAATGCCTTAAGGGCCTTTTCCTCCTTCTCTTTATAATCCCTTTCTTTTGTACTAATCTTCTTAGCACCATTGCATTTTTCTCCTGAAAATGATCTCTGCTTCTCTACCACATGGCCAGGTGGCAAATTTTCTAAATGTTTATACTCTGCTTCCCTTTTAAATTCTGGCTTTATGTCATCTCTTTGCTGCCATAACTCAGCATAGGATGTGACAAGTAGCCATGCAGCTTCCTTAATGCTTTGTTGCTTAAAAATTTATTCCACCAAATACTCTGGGTCAGCACCTTTAAGTTTTACATTCAATAAGACTTTTAGGCATGAATAGAATGTAGCTAAGTTCACAGCAAGGGTTATCTTTGTCCCAGTTTCCAATAAATTCTTTCTTATTTCTATCTGAGACCTCCTTAGAATGGTCTTTACAGACCATATTTCCATAAGCATTCTGGTCATCACCATTCAACCAGTCTCTAAAACATTCCAAACTTTCCCTGGTCTTCTTTGTCTTCTAAACATTCACCAGCATCATGCTTTTTCTAGCCTGTTCCTCCACATTCCTCCAGCCTTCCCTAAACAACCAGTTCTGAAGCCATTTCCACATTTTCAAATATTTGTTATAAGCAATGCCCCACTTCTCTGGTACCAATTTTCTGTATTAGTCCAGTTCTGTTGCTTATAACAAAATACCTGGAACTGGCTAATTTATACGAAAACAAAATTTATCACTTACAGTTTCAGAGGCTGGGAAGTCCAAAGTCCAGGGAACACATCTGGTAAGGGTCTTCTTTGGTGGTGACTTTACAACAATGCAGGGATCACACATGGCAGAAAATGGCAGAGCAGAGGGAAAAAGAGTCTCACATGCTCTCCATTTATAGCCCACAGAACCACACCCCTGACCACCACTATTAATCCATTCGCTATGGCATGGTCCTACAATCTAATCACCTCTTCAAGCCCCATCTTTCAATTACCATTATAGGATTTCCCACCCTTTACAGTTATGGTGGGAACTTAATCTTCAGTGAGGTTAGGGGGGGCACCAATCTACAGCACTCTCAAATCAAAATACAGAGGTTGAAAGAATGGATATAAATACATGATCCAATTTTATGCTGTCTACAAGTTACTCTCTTTAGAGCCAAAGACACAGGCAGATTAAAATGAAAAGATGGAAAAAGACATTCCATGCAAAGAGTAACCAAAAGAGAGCAGAGATGGCTATATTAATATCAGATAAAACAGACTCTAAATCAAAAAAGACATATTAATAAAAGGTTCAACACAGCTAGAAGATATAACAATTATAAATATTTATATTTACACACCTAATGATAGACCACCAAATATATGAAGAAAAAATTGACAGAATTGAAGGGAGGAAAAGACAGTTCTACAATAACAGTTGGAGACTTCAACACCCCACTCTTAATAATGGATGGAACAACCAGACAGAAGTAAGGAAATAGAGGACTTAAAAAAACACAATAAACTAACTAGATCTGTCAGACATATAAAGAATACTCTGCCCAACAAGAGCAAACACGTTCTTCTCAAGTGTACATGAAACATTTTCCAGAATAGACCATATGCAAGGCCACAAATTAGGTGTCAATAGATTTTAAAAGATATGTATAATACAAAAGATCTTCCCCAATCACAATGAGATGAAGTTAGAAATGAGTAACAGAAGTAAAACTGGAAAATTCATAAATCTGTGGAAATTTTAACTCTTAAACAATCAATGGATCACAGAACAGAAACTAGAAAACACTTAAAAAATTAAAATACAATATGCCAAAACTTACAGAAGGCAGCAAAAGCAGTGCTAACAAGGAAATTTATCAGTGGTTACATTAAAAAAAGAAGATTTTAAATCAACAACTTAACTTTAAAATGTAAGGAACTAGGAAAAGAAGAAACACTAAACCAAAAGCTAGCATAATGAAGGAAACAATAAAGACTAGAACAGGGACAAATTAATACAGAAAAATGATAGGGAAAAAAATCAATAAAACCAAAAGTTGGTTCTTTGAAAAGATCAACAAAATTGGCAAAGAGTACTATAAACAAATGTATGCCAACAAATTGGGCAACCCAGATGAAATGGACAAATTCCTAGGAACACAAAATCTAAGAAGACTAAATTCAAAGAAAAAAAATCTGAATAGACCCATAACTACTAAGGAGATTGAATCTGTAATCAAAAATCTCCTGACAAAGAATAGCTCTGGACCTGATGGCTTCATGGGTGAATTCTTTTTTTTTTTTCCTTTTTTCTTTTTGTCTTTTTTTTTTTTTTTTCGGCTTCATGGGTGAATTCTTTTTTTTTTTTCCTTTTTTCTTTTTGTCTTTTTTTTTTTTTTTCACTGACCAGTAACGGGATCGCAACCCCCGGTGTCACGCCCGTACCGGGGACCGGCAACGGGATCGCAACCCTCGGTGTTGCGCCCGCACCACGCTCAGCCAGTGAGCGGGAACTGGTCTCCACATGGGATCCAAACCCTCGGCGGGAGCGCCACCACGCTCCCAGGCGGCGCGCTCTCCAGTGTGCCACCAGGCCGGCCCTTCATGGGTGAATTCTACCAGACCTTTAAAGAACTAATACCAATCCTTCCCAAACTTTTCAAAAAAAATTGAAGGGGAGGGAACACTTTTTTACTCATTGTATGAGGCCAAAATTACCATGATACCAAAGCCAGACAAAGCCACTACAAGAAAAGAAAACTACAAACCAATATTCCTTATGATCATTGATGTGAAAATCCTAAAAAAAAAAATAGCACACCAAATTCAGCAGAATATTAAAAGGATTATACAGGGTACTTCAAACAGTTCATAGAAAGATTTGTATTATCTATTAATTCTTTTTTTCCACAGACTTTTTTTTTTTCCTTTTTGTCTTTTTTCGTGTCCGGCAACGGATCACAACCCTCAGTGTCGCGCCCGTACCGGACCAGGACCGGCAACGGGATCGCAACCCTCAGTGCTGCACCCGCACCTCGCTCAGCCAGTGAGCGGGAACCAGTCTGTATGTGGGATCTGAACCCTCGGCAGGAGCGCCGCCGCGCTCCCAAGCAGCGCACTGTAGCAGTGCGCCACCGGGCCGGCCCCTTCCACAGACTTTTTGAAGAGCCCTCATATATCATGACCAAGTAGGATTTATTCTTGGAATACAAATAAAGGGCAAAAAACACATGATCTTCTCAATTGATCCAGAAAAAGTAGTTAATAAAATTCAACACTCTTTCATAATAAAAACACTCAGCAAACTAGAAATAAAAGGAAAATATCTCAACATGATAAAAGTCATACATAAGG
The DNA here is from genome assembly GCF_000696425.1 of Galeopterus variegatus. NCBI lineage: Eukaryota > Metazoa > Chordata > Mammalia > Dermoptera > Cynocephalidae > Galeopterus > Galeopterus variegatus. The sequence goes on along the minus strand of NW_007727291.1, from coordinate 385,327 downwards.
GCCGGCCCGTGGCTCACTTGGGAGAGTGCGGTGCTGATAACACCAAGGCCGTGGGTTCAGATCCCTATACAGTGATGGCCAGTTGGCTCACTTCGGGGAGCGTGGTGTTGACAATACCAAGTCAAGGGTTAGGATCTCCTTACCGGTCATCTTAAAAAAAAAAAAAAGTCATACATGAAAAATCCACAGCAAACATGCCTAATGGTAAAAGACTGAAAGCTTTTCCTCTAAGATAAGAAACAAATCACTTTTGCCACATCTATTCAACATAGTACTGAAAGTTCTAGCCAGAGAAACTAGGCAAGAAAAAGAAATAAAATGAATCAAAACTGTAAAGAAAGAAGTAAAAGTAACTCTGTTCATGGGTGACATGATCTTTATGTGTAGAAACTATAAAAATTCCAAACATACACCAAAAAATGTTAGTGCTAGTAAATGAATTCAACAGTAGCATGATACAAAGTCAATACTGAAACCTCAGTTGCATTTCTATACACTAACAATAAATAATCTGAAAGGGAAATTATGAAAACAACTCCATTTATAAAGAAATAATAAAATATTTAAGAATTAACTTAACCAAGGAGGCAACATTCTTTTACAATGAAAACTACAAAACATTGCTGAAGGAAATTAAAGACATAAATAAATAGAAACACATCCCATGTTCATGGATTGGAAGACTTAATACTACCCAAAGCAATGTACAGATTCAATGCAATCTCTAACAAAAAAAACGACTAACTAGGCTGGCTGGTTAGCTCAGTTGGTCAGAGCACAACCTTATAATATTAAAGTCATGGGTTCAGATCCCCAAACTGGCCAACCACAAAAAAACAAAACAAAACAAAAAAACAAATAACTTTTTTTTTTTTGCATAAATAGAAAAGCCCATCCTAAAATCCATAAGGAATTTCAAGGGACACTGAATAACCAACAGAATCTCAAAAAAGAAGAAAAACACTGTAGTGTTCACACTTCCTGATTTCAAAACTTATCACAAAGCTGCAGTAATCAAAATAATGTGGTACTGACATAAAGGCAGACATAAAGACTAAGGGAATAGAATACAGAGCCCAGAAATAATACATGGTCAAATAATTTTTGACAAGGGTGGCAAGACCATTCAATGGAGAAAGGACCATGTATTAGTCAAGGCTCTCCAGAGAAACAGAACCAATAGGGTATGTATATAAATATATGAGAGGGGATTTTTTTAGGGGAATGGGCTCACATGATTGTGGAGGCTGAGGAATCCCATAACAGGCCATCTGCAAACTGGATGCTGATAGTGTAGTTCATCCCAAGTCCAACTAGAGAAGCCAACGGTCCCCTTGATGTAAGCCCTGGATGCTGGTAGTATGGCTCAGTCCAAGTCCAAAGGCTTCAAAACTAGGAAAGCCAATTGTGCCGTTGGTGTAAGTCCTAGAACCCAAAGGCTGAAGGGTCTGAAGTTCTGATGTCCATGGACAAGAGAACAGAATGTATCTCAGCTCCAGCAGACAGAGAGAGTGATTTGCCTTTTTCCTCCATTTTTGTTCTCTCCAGGGCCCCAGTAGGTTGGACAGTTCCCACCCATATTGAGGGCAGATCTTTCCCACCCAGTCCGCTCAGGCACACATGCTAATCTCTTCTGGAAACACCCTCATGGACACACCTAAAAAGATAGCTTTACCAGGTTTCTCAGTATTCCTTAGTCTAATCAAGTGGACACCTAGAATTAACCATCACAGTCTTTTCAACAAATTTTGTTCGGAAAACTGGATATACATATACAAAAGAATGAAGTTGGACTCTTACATAACACCATATACAAAAATTAACTCAAAATGGATCAAAGACCAAAATGTAAGACCTAACACTATAAAACTCACAAGAAAACATAGAGCAAAAGCTTCATGACATTGGATTTGGCATTGATTTCTTGAATATGACACCAAAGGCACAGGCAGCAAAAGGAAAAAAATGGGCAAACTGGACTTCATGAAAATTTTTAAAATTTGTGTATCAAAAGACACTATCAACAAAGTGAAAATACACCCCACAGAATGGGGGAGAAATATTTGCAATCATACACCTGATCAGGATTATTATCTAGAATATATAGAGAACTTCTAAAAATCAGCAACAAAAAAACAAACAATCCAATTCAAAAATGGGCAAAGGACTAGAACAGACATTTCTCCAAGGAAGATATACAAATGGACAATAAGCACATGGAAAAATGTTCAACATCACAAATCATTAAGGAAATGAAATCAAAACTACAATGAAATACCACCTGATACCCATTAGGTTGGCTGATGTCAAAAAACAGAAAATAACAAGTGTTGGTGAGCATGTGGAGAAATTAGAATCCTTGTGCACTGTGGGTGGGAATTTAAAATAATGCAGCCACTATGGGAAATAAATATCTTCACATCCTTTGCCCACTCAAAGGTACAGTCATATATTTCTTCCCCAAACAGTATAGTAGTTCCTCAAAAAATTAAAAATACAATTACCACATGGGTATACACCCACAAGAATTATATACATCAGAGTCTTGAAGAGATATTTGTACACCCATGTTTATAGCAGTATTATTCACAATAGCTAAAATATGGAAGTAACCCATTGTCCATGGATAGATAAATGAATAAGCAAAATACGGTATATACATACAATGGAATATTATTCAGCCTTAAAAAGGAAGGAAATTCTGACATGCTACAACATGGATGAACTTTGAGGACTGCTATGAATTGAATTTTTGTCCCCCCAAAATGCATGTTTGTTGGGGACCTGTAGCCCCACACCCCTTCTTGTGTGACCAGGCCTACGTGACAATCTG
>NW_007727291.1:358304-381649 GCF_000696425.1 Galeopterus variegatus | reverse complement strand
GTAAAGGTTGGGGGCTGTTTTACATCAGGGACGTCTTGTCCTTGCTTTCTCTTAAGATCTTATCATATTCCTGCATTCCTGACTCTTTACAATATGCCTGCTTTTTCCTATATAAGATGTAACCTAAGAATCAATAAACGAGACTTGATCAGAATACTGTCTTGTCTCCCATCTTTTGCGTCTCTTGCTCCTTTCCCATTCCCACTCCCCCCTCCAGGGTCTGCGTTGAATATCCCGTGGGTCGGGACACATGTTGAACCTTAATCCCTAATATGCAGTATTGAGAGATAGGGCCTTTAAGAAGTGATTGTGTCATGAGGGCAGCCTCATGAATGGATTAACAGATTAATGAGTTAACAAATTAATGAGTTATCATGGGAGTGGACTAGTGGCTTTATAAGAAGAGGAAGAGACACCTGAACTAGGACGCTCAGCCCTTTACCATGTGATACCTTGCACCATCTTGGGACTCTGCAGAGTTCCCACCAGCAAGACAGCCCTCACCAGATGTGCCCCCTCAACCTTGGACTTCCCAGCCTCCAGAACTGTAATAAATATTTTTCACTATAAATTACACAGTTTCAGGTGTTCTGTTATAAGCAATAGAAAATTGACTATGACAAGGACATTATGCTAAGTGAAATAAGCCAGTCACAGAAAGACAAATGCATGATTCCACTTATATGAGATACTTTGAGTGGTCAAAATCACAGGAATAGAAAGCAGAATGATTGTTGCCAGCAGCTTGGAGGAGGGGAGAATGGGTATAGATTTTAAAGAGTTTAATATTTATTAGGTATAAAGTTTCAGTTTTACAAGGTGAAAAGAGTTATGGAGATGCATGGCGATGATGGTTGCACAACATTACAAATATATTTGATACCACTAAAATATACACTTAAAATGATTAAGATGGTAAATTTTATGTTAGGTGTACTCTTATCAGAATTTTTTTAAAAAAAAGATATAAAGAACACTTACATTAGGATCCCCTTACAGGACAGCCACCAAAAAATTTTCAAAAATAAGAAAAAATTGTTTAAATGAACACCTACAAATCAGTAAGAAAACGCTAAACCAAAATAAAAATGGACAAAAAACTTGAAAGGCACCTCACAAAAGGCCAACAAATATTTTAACAAGTGCTCCATCTCATTGACAATCAGTGAAAGGCAATTAAAACCACAATGAAATACCACTGCACACCCACCAGACTAAAATACAAAATCTAATAATACCATGTGTTGATCCATGTGTTGATGAGATAAAGCAACCAAAAAGTCTCATGCTCAACTAACAGTAATATAAATTATTACAACCACTTGGAAGAATGACTTAGCAGTATAACTGAATATACACATACCCTATGACCGAAAATTTCCACTGCTATGTGTATGTCCTAGCAAAACTCATTTGTGCAACAGGGTACAGGAATAATAACAATAACTAACACATTGTGCTTACTTTTTGCCAGGCACTGTTCTAAATGCCTTAAATTTTTAAACACAACAACCCAATGAGGTAGGTACTATCTTTCTCTCCATTTTTCAAAGATGAAAAAGTTGAAAGACAAAAAAGTTACACAACTTTGCCAGTTACACAGCTTATGAGTGGCAGAGTCAGGGTTTAACAGTCTGGTTTCATAAACAGAGCTCCTAACCAACCACATTATTCTACTCACAAGAACATTCTCAATAGCATTATTTGTAATTGTCATAAAGTTGAAAAGCACAAATGTCCATCAACAGTTAAATGAATAAATTGTAGAATATTCCAAACAAAGGAATATTATACAGATGTGAGGAAAATAAAGGAACTACTTAATATACTATACTTAATATAAGTTAATCTCACAATGATGAGCAAAAGCAGCACAAAATAAAATATTCCACACAGAATGAATCCATATAGCTAAGTTCAAAAAGAAGTAAAATTAAACTATATATTTCAGGGTTGCATATATACATAGTAAAAGTATAAAGAAAAGCAAGGAAACGATTATCACGATAGGACTAGAAGTTACCTCTAGGAGGGAGAAAGGGGTACTGAAAGTGAACTGAAAATAGAAGATCTCCTAGAGTCAATGGCAATGTTCTATTTCTTGAACTGTGTGACAGTTACACAGATATAAGGTTTATAATTATTCATTAAACACCCTCTTTATATGTTCCATGTACTTTTCTGAATACATATTCCATTTCACAACTTAAAATGTTAAAAATTAAAGGATCAGCCCGTGGCTCACTTGGGAGAGTGTGGTGCTGACAACACCAAATCAAGGGTTAAGATCCCCTTACCAGTCATCTTTTAAAAAAAAAAAATGTTAAAAATAAAATATAAAGGAAAAAATGATGAAATTGCCAGAGAATTAGGAGAAAAGCCAGAAGAAAAATTGTGTCACAAACACTAAAGATAAAGTAACCAAGAGTCTCAGATTATCAACACAAAATCAATTAGTTCTAAAATGTGTCCGCCATAACTTCTGAACAAAAAAACAGAAATCTTCATTCAATTCGTTCAAAAATCAACCAAGGGCCGGCCCGGTGGCGCCCTGCTACAGTGCGCCGCTTGGGAGTGCGGCGGCACTCCCGCCGAGGGGTCGGATCCCACATACAGACCGGCTGCTCACTGGCTGAGCAAGGTGCGGGCGCAGCACCAAGGGTTGCGATCCCGTTGCTGGTCACGAAAAAAGACGAAAATGCGATCCCGTTGCTGGTCACGAAAAAAGACAAAAAGGGAAAAAAAAAAAAAATCAACCAAGTTGAGGAAGCTGGAAACATTTTTCTAATAGTTGTCAGCTTACCTAAAAAGAAGTAGGTGAAGAAAGAAATCTTTACTACTAGACAGCATTTTGCCAGCAACTGAAATGTAACATTCCACAAAATGGAGAGGGAGTGCTTCTCTGATTCTCAGAATTCATGTTAACATTGACCCTGACTGTTAACAATGACCCACTAAAAAAAGGGAAAGCCGTACTCATGAATAAGTAGGTTAACCTCTCTTGAACACATTCGAGAAGAGTAGCCCTTAAAACAAGATTTCTGGCGATCTGGTCAATCTGGCCCTTCAGTGAAAGACCTGGCTACTACTGAGAGCCCCTTAGACACCTGACAGCCCCTCCCTCCTACGCGGGTGCGCCCCGGTGGTGGCCCCACACCATTACCCCTAGCAACCCCTCTCCTCGGTCCATGCCCTCTGGGGAGTGCTCAGGGTCTTCCAGAAATGTCCGCTGCCCTCCGTTTACCTCACTCCCTGGAACTATAACCTCTGAAAAGAAAAAAGGGGAGCTGGTGTCCGGGTTCCTCAAACAGCAGAAAATAACTGTCCCTAACAGGCCGGTGATGGGACTGAACCCGGGTTTCCACCGTCTGAGGGGTTGGTGGCCTAGTCCTGCGGAGGCCCGGCCAACAGACCGGCTCGAACTCAGATTCGGCGAGCGAAGGGAGCTGAAGCCAGTTTCCTGCGTACTGGAGGGGGGGAAAGGAGGGACCCCTTGATCCCTGAGCTCCACTGAGCCTGAGGAGTCCGGCCGGCTCCGGCCCAGTGGCGGGCGACCCCTTGGCAGAATCCGGCGAGCCCAAGCCTCAGAAATGGCGCCCAGCTTCACACATCCCAGACCTATGAACGTTCGTTCCAGCGCTTCCTGGGCCAAATGACGCTCACCCTGGCCTCGAGGCCCCTACCGGGGTCCTCACTGCAGTCTGCCAGGCAAACTTTAGGATGAAGAAGCCTCCGCTGAGAAACCTCGCAACCTCCTCATGCCCCTTCTGGCCTCTTTAGATCCGCTCAGAAGACACTCCTCGCCGCACCTCACGAATGGCCTTTCCCGCCGTTCTGCACACGCGTGGCAGCCCCTGGCACGCGCCACCAACTGTCGTAGCTAAAGACCTTGCCACTTCCGTTCCCTCAGAACGCCTCTCCCCACACGCACGTGCCTGCGCTCTCCAACTGCGCACGTGCCGCTGCTCTCCACAGCTTCTCCTTTGGACCGAGTGCCCGATCCCTTCCCTCCTCCTCCCTCGCCGACCCCCCAGGCCAGGGTGTCACCGAGCCGTGTGGCTCGCGTTTAGCTTCCACTTCCCCGGGCAAGGTGAGAGTGGAAATTAGTTGGGAGGCTTGATCTTCCCATGTTTTCCCTGGAGCCTTCAAATCTTTGACGCTTATTTGAAGATCCCCTACCAGTAGCCAAATCTTAAATACGCATCCAACAAGGCAGACAGCGACCATGCCTTAAGAGACCTCAGAAATCTACTGGGGCTACAGAAAAAAATTAAAAACTCAAAGATTTACTTATACTTAGGTCAGCCGTTCTCAAAATTTTTTTTTTGTCTCACAGCCCCTTTTGCACTCATAAAAATTAAGGATCCCAGTAATTTATATGGATTATATTTACATGGGTTGTGTGTTTATAGAATTATATCTATCAATATTAAAACTGAGAAATTTCTGAAATAGTTATTGTTTAGGGGGGCCGGCCCGTGGCTCACTCGGGAGAGTGCGGTGCTGATAACACCAAGGCCATGGGTTCAGATCCCATATAGGGATGGCCGGTTAGCTCACTGGGTGAGAGTGGTGCTGACAACACCAAGTCAAGGGTTGAGATCCCCTTACCCGTCATCTTTTTAAAAAAAATAATAATAAAATAAAATAGTTATTATTTTAAAAATCCATTGTGTGGGCCGGCCCGGTGGCGCACTCGGTACAGTGCGGCACTTGGGAGCGCGGCGGCGCTCCCGCCAAGGGTTCAGATCCCATATAGAGACCAGTCCGTTCACTGGTTGAGCGCGGTATGGGCGCGACACCAAGCGTTGCGATCCCGTTACCAGTCACGAAAAAAGACAAAAAGGAAAAAAAAAATCCATTGTGTGTCAACATAACATAATATCACGTAGGGAGCGAGTATAGACAGAAAGGGCTGGGACTCTCCAAATTTTAGAAACTAGAAAGAGGAAGATCCAATGGAGATTGAGAAGAAACAGCCAATGAGGAAGCCAGGAAGAAAACCAAGAGAGTGGTTTGTGTCCTGAAGGCCAATAAAGAAAAGAGGGATCCGGTGAATTAAATAGGTAGTGTTGCTGTTCTCAAACTTTAGTGTACATCGGAATCACCTGAAAGGCTCATTAAAACACAGATTGCCAGGCCCCACTCCCAAAGTTTCTGATTCATTAGGTGTATTTGTTTCCTAGGACTGCTATACAAATTACCACAAACTTGGTGGCTTAAAACAGAAATTTATTCTTTCACAGTTCTGGAGGCCAGAAATCTGGAAACAAGATGGCAGCAGGGTCACTTCCTTCAAAAGCTCAGAGGGAGAATCCTTCCTTGCCTCTCCCAGTTTCTGGTGGCTCCAGGCATTTCTTGACTTGTATCTGCACAACTCTAATTACTGCCTCTGTCTTCACATGGCCTGTTCCTCCAGGAGTGCCATTTCTCTGGGTGTCTCTTATAAGGACACTTGTCTTTGGATTTAAGGCCCACTAGGATAATCCAAGTTGATCTCATCTTGAGCTCCTTAACTCAATTACATCTGCAGAGACCCTTTTTCCAAATAAAGACACAGGTTCTGGGGGTTAGGAGGAGGATATATCTTTTGGGGGGCCACCATTCAGCCCACTACAGTAGGTCTGGCATGGGGACTGAAAATATGCATTTCTAACAAATTTCCAGGTGATGCTGATTCTGCCTGTGTGGGGACCACAACTCCTGATGTAGAGAAGTCTAGTAAGGATGGGGACTGACAATTGACCACATGGATATTGGTGACTTTGAAAAAAGTGGTTCTGGTGGATGAGTCAAGATGAAAGCCTTGTTGGAGCGGATTCAAGAGAGAGCTGGAAGTAGAGTCAGCAACCACAGACAATTTCTTGATAAGGTGAAGAAATGACAAAGCTGTAGAGGGACGTAAGGTTAAGGAAGAATTTTTTTTTTTTTCTTTTTTTTAAAGATGACCGGTAAGGGGATCTCAACCCTTGACTTGGTGTTGTCAGCACCACGCTCAGCCAGTGAGCGAACCGGCCATCCCTATATGGGATCCGAACCCATGGCCTTGGTGTTATCAGCACCGCACTCTCCTGAGTGAGCCACGGGCCGGCCCAAGGAAGAATTTTTTTTTTTTCTTTTTTTTAAAGATGACCGGTGAGGGGATCTCAACCCTTGACTTGGTGTTGTCAGCACCACGCTCAGCCAGTGAGCGAACCGGCCATCCCTATATGGGATCCGAACCCATGGCCTTGGTGTTATCAGCACCGCACTCTCCTGAGTGAGCCACGGGCCGGCCCAAGGAAGAATTTTTTAAGACAGGAGAAACAACAGTATGTTTGTATGCTTGTGAGATGAGTCAGTAGAGAGGGATAATTTGATGAGTCAGAGGTAAGAGGGCATAAATCACAGGAGGGATGTCCTTAAGGGGGCAAGAAAAATGGGCCACAGGTAAACTGGTTTCCCTTAGAGCTATGTCCTCCAATACAGCAGTCACTCACCACATATGGCTATTGAGCACTCGAAATCTAGTGAGTCCAAATTGATGTATGCCCTGAGTGTATTGATGTATGTACTAGATTTCAAAGACTAAGTATGTTATAAACTGAATTTCATCTCCCCAAAATTCATGCCAAAGCCCTCACCCCAATGTGGCTATATTTGGAGAAAGAGCCTGTAAGGAGGTAATAAAGGTTCAATTAGGTCATAAGGGTGGGCACTAATCTGATAGGACCAGTATCCTTATAAAAGGAGGAAGAGACACAAGAGATTTCTCTTTACAGGTACACAGAGGAAAATCCATGTGAGCACTCAATGAGAAGATGGCCTTCCATAAGCCAGGAAGAGAGGCCTCACCAGACTGCACCCAGGTGGCATGTTGATCTTGGACTTGCAGCCTCAAAAACTGTGAGAAAATAAATTTCTGTGGTCTTACTGGCCGGCTGCAAAAAAATAAAACTAAATTAAAAATTAAAAACCATTTGGGCCGGCCCGGTGGCTCACTCGGGAGAGTGCGGTGCTGATAACACCAAGGCCCCAGGTTCGGATCCCATATAGGGATGGCCGGTTCGCTCACTGGCTGGGCGTGGTGCTGACAACACCAAGTCAGGGGTTAAGATCCCCTTACCGGTCATCTTTTAAAAAAAAAAAAAATTAAAAACCATTTTTAAATTTCTGCTGTTAAAGTCATCTAGCCCATGGTATTTTGTTATGGCAACCCAAGCAAACTAATACACAGTACAAAAAGAAGAATTTTAAATATCTCAATATTTTTACATTGATTACATGTTAATATATTGGATATGTTGGGTTAAATAATATGTATTGTTAAGAATAATTTCTCTTTCTTTTTATTTTTTCATGTTCAAAGTTGCTATTTGTAAAAACCAAAAACTGGATACAAACAAAATGCCCATCAACAGTTGAATGTATAAATTTTGTCTTATTCAGAAAGTGAAATACCATACAGTGATGAGAATATAAGAACTACTGCTACTTATTCGAGTGATGAATTTCACAAACATAATATTGAAAAAAATAAGTCAAACACAAAAGAATACATACTGTATAACTTAACTTATATAATAAAAAACAGGCCAAATCAAACTACAGTTTTATAAGTTAGGAGGATAAGGACTAGTGATTTGTAAAGGAGGAAGGAGCTAGAGATTTTCAAGGGAGTAAACAGTGGATTTCTGGGCTGATGATAATGTTGATCTCGGTAGTGATTACATGAGTTTTTGCTTTGTGATAATTCATTGGGCTGTGCATTGTGTTTTGTGAACATTACTATATGACGTGTCATCCTTCACAATAAAAAGGTAAGGAATTAACATCACATGCTTAAAACTACTAAAAGAAATTTTAGAAGCTGGAGTTAATCACAGATATGAATTTTGATGCAGATTAAAATGCAGTGACAGGTATTCTACCTGTAGTAGTTTGAATTACTAAAGGTAGGAGTTTTGCCAAACAACCTAAAAATTTTAGTAGCTTAATGCAATAGGTTCTTACTTACAGAAAGTTCAAAATGCTTTATGTAAGTCCAAGAAGAAACCAGGGACTAAGCTCCTCTTGTCTCCTGGATCTCCCGTCCTTGAGTTCTCCACTGAATTCTCAGCTTCCAGCAGCCAATGATTGAAGGGAGGGAGACATAGTAAGGATTATAGAGGATATTTTATGCCAAGTCCTGAAGTGCCCTACATCACTTCTGCACCCACTCCATTGGCCCAAGACCGGTCACATGGCCTCAACTCACTGGAAGGAGGCCTGGGAAATTGTTGTCCTCCTACGTGAGAGAGAGATCAGGGGCCATCTACCCTTGGTCCTCTAGTTACCTGTCTACTCATCTCTAAGGGGATTTATGTTAGTCCGTTTTTGTTGCTTATAACAGAATACCTGAAACTGGGTAATTTATAAAGAAATAGTATCTATTGCTTTCAGTTTTGGAGCCTGGGAAGTCCAAAGTCCAGAGAACTATCTGGTGAGGGCCTTCTTAGTGGAAACTCTTCAGAATCCCATGGCGACCAAGGTATCACATGGCAAGAATGGGCTGAGCAAGAGGGAGCTGACCTGCTCGCTTGCTCTCCTTGTAAAGCCATCAGAACCGTGCCCACGACTCCATGAACGGATCAGTCCATTCATAATCCAATCGCCTCCCAAAGGCCCCACCTTTCACTCACTGTAATAGGATTTCCCACCCTCTTAACTGCCACAGTGGAGATCAAGCTTCCAGCACATGAACTTTTGGGGGACACATTGGACCAATAGCAGAATTAGTGAGTGAGAAAGGGAGAGTTTGGTGCACTAGTTTCCAATGACTGCAATAACAAATTACCACAACCTTGTTAGCTTAAAACAACAGAAATTTATTCTCACACAGTTCTTCAGACCAGAAGTCCAAAATCAAGGTGTCAGCAGGGCCCCACTCCCTCTGGAGGCTCTAGGGTAGAATCAGTTCTCTGCCTCTTCTAGCTTCTGGTGGCTCCAGGAGTTCCTTGGCTTGTGGCTGCAGGACTCCAATCTCTGCCTCCATCTTCACATGGCACTCTCCTCTTCACTGTGTCTTCTCCTCTGACTCTTAGAAGGACACTTGCCACTGGAGTTAGGGCCCATCTGGATAATCCAGGATAATCTCACTTTGAGATCTTTAACTTTATTACACTTGCAAAAACCCTTTTATTTCCAAATAAGGTCACATTTACACATTCTGGATATTAGGACATAGACATATCTTTGGGGAGGCTACCATTCAACCCATTACAATCAGCTGTAACTATTTTTGTGGAAAATGCTGGGAGCCTGAGTTAGGATGCTGGTCCTAGAGAGAAGTGGATGGATTTTAAATGTATTTTAGTGCTAGAGCACAGAGGAGTTTGTGATGGCTTAAAAGTAGTAGCTTAGAGACAAGTGGAGGGTGACTCGGTGGCCAAAATGGGATTTGGATACAGAAGTATGGTCTGGGTTTCAAATAGACTCCTCTGGGGCCATGTGGGAGATGGACTGGAAGGGAGAGACTAGAGGCTAGGAAGAAGCCTGGGGCAGGGTCCAGGCAGGAGAGCAGGGGTCCTGAACCAGCCTGAACCCTGAGGACAGAGAATCAGGAGGCAGAAGGGAGCCAGCTTAGGGACTGATGATGAGCTGTGTGGAAGAGGGGGAGAAAGGGGACGAGGATGGCACCTGGGGATTTGGCCCAGTGACTGGGTAGATGGTGGGACTGCCTCAGATGGGGAAACCAAGCAAAGGAGAGAACTGGAGGGAGACCCTGAGCTCTGTGTGGGATAGGTCAGGGAGAGGGTCCTGGGGACATACAAGAGACAGTTGGCTGCAGCTCAGGAGAGAGACTTAGAAAATAGCAGATGAAGGGAGAGAGAGCTGGATCCTCAGAGAAGTGGGCTTCCCAGGCTCTGAGTGGGTGACTGGGTGGTGGGAAAGCCCCTGAAGTTGGAAATATGTGAGGGACTTGGGACATGACAAGAGCGAAGAAGCTATGGGGACCTCAGGGGAGACTGCAGAGGCTGCTGGGTACACATCAGCAATCAGGTACCGCAAAGTCAGAACTGACTGCCCAGGTCGTATACTCAGTCCTGGTCCCAATGCAGAGGAAGGAAGTGCTGCCTGAGGCTCAACTTGCACTGGGTGTGTTGGCACCGCCCAGTTGCCCTCCCCACTCCCAAGGACCTTCATACCTCAGCCTGCAGCACTTTCACTTCCCCCAGGTTCCCAGCCCCTGCCTCCCAGCACACATGAGCGGCCTCCTCTAGAACAGAATGCAGACTCCGAGAGAAGGGTAAAGACAAAGGGGGGTGATGGAGGAAGAAGGACAAGAACCCAGAACAAAAGGGCTAGAAACCCAGAGAGAAAGAGGATAGAGATCCTCAGGGGTCAGAGAGGGGACAAGGACCCAGAGTGAGGTGGATAGAGACCCAGAGAGAGGGGGCAGAGACCTAGGACAGGGAAGGGGGGACAGAGCTGGATGCAGAAATGTCAGAGTTTAGCAGGCCATGAGGTCAGAGTGTCTGTGAGGTCGGCTACTGTCCAGGGCCAGCCCTGGAGTCCTAGTGCCCAGAGATGGGTGCAAGCAGATCAGGAGTCCCTGTGGATCACCCAGCCTGAGCCATGGAGACCTGGGAGGGACTGCCCCATGTGTCTTTGGTGCCTGCAAATTCCAAGACCCCTCAGGTACCAGTGTGTGTGTCCCAGTGGAGCAGGTGAGGGAGAAAGGGACGAGACAGAGAGAGAGTCACCCCGTGTGAAGGAGGGGGTGGGGCCCTACCCATGGAACTTCCTCTTTCTCTGTGTTCTTCCTTTCCCCCTCTCTCTCTTTCTCTCGACCTCTGTCTTTCTGCCTGTCTTGTGAGGGAGAAAGGGACGAGACAGAGAGAGAGTCACCCCGTGTGAAGGAGGGGGTGGGGCCCCACCCATGGAACTTCCTCTTTCTCTGTGTTCTTCCTTTCCCCCTCTCTCTCTTTCTCTCTCGACCTCTGTCTTTCTGTCTGTCTGCCCCACTGCCAACACCTCTTCTGTCTGGTCCCTCAAGCTGGTTGCTCACCCCTCTAGGTGAAGATGTCGGCCCAGGAGAGCTGCCTCAGCCTCATCAAGTACTTCCTCTTCGTTTTCAACCTCTTCTTCTTTGTGAGTTGCCTCATGCTCCCCAGCCTGGGCCCTTCCCCAGCCCCCAGACCTTATATCTCCCTTTGCCCACAACCGTATTCTCATCTCCTCTCCCCAGGTCCTAGGCAGCCTTATTTTCTGCTTTGGCATCTGGATACTCATCGACAAGACCAGCTTCGTGTCCTTTGTGGGTGAGGGGGGCTGGGACAGTCGGGGAGGGCCTTCCTGGAGCAGACACAGACTCAGCCTTCCCCCTAGTGACCTCCTGGGGTCTCGCTTGTTCCAAGGAGGCTCACGGTGCCTAACTCCCTAGGCAGGTCCCAGGCTCTGATCCACTGCTCGCCATTGCTGTGCCTCTCAGAGCCTGTGTCTTCCTCTGGCAAATGTGGTTGTGCATACCAGTAATAACAATAAAACTGGCCTGTTAGCTCAGTTAGTTAGAGCATGGTGTTATAACACCAAGGTCAAATGTTCAGATTCCCCGTATCAGCCAGTCACCAAAAAAAAAGAATGATAGCCATTTCTCAGGCACTTCCTATGTGCTAGACTTTGTGCTGCTCTTGTGGTGTTCATCAGATCCTCCCACAAACCCTCTTGAGATTCAGCAAGGGGAAGTCCCTTGCTGAGTGTCACGCAGCAAGGAAGTAGAAGAGCAGAAATAACGTTAATAACAATAATGGGAAAATAATAATGGAGCAATCATCAAAATCCTAGCAGCTCATATTTTATAAGTGTTTGCCCTGTGTTGAGGACTGGGTTGAACACATGCTCCCATGTGTCTCTCAAAACAACCCTAGGAAATAGATGTCGCTACGCCCTAGGCCTCAGGGAGATTTAAATGACCACACCAATGTGACAAAACAAGTGATGGGGCTCAAACTATTGAGGGTGAGAAGCTGAAGAAGGAAAGAATGCGAGCAAAAGAGACGGACAGAGATGGGGCGCTGAGGGGGTATAGAGGCGCAGAGAGAAAGAGGAGGCAGAGATCTAGAGAGAGGAGGAGAAAGACCCAGAAGAAGAGAGACAGAAACTCAGGGTGGGGCAGGGCCAGAGTCCCAGAGAGAGGCAAAGACCTGGGATGCCAGAAGCCCAGAGAGAGCCCCCCAAGATACTCCTCCCCACTTAGGTGGCTGCCTAGGTAGGGGATGGAGCTGCTTGCAGCTGTGAACACTGCGTTCACCATCACTGCTTCTCACCTCTCCCAGGCTTATCCTTCCTGCCCCTGCAGATCTGGTCCAAGGTCCTGGCCGTCTCGGGAATCCTCACTATGGGCCTTGCCCTCCTGGGCTGTGTGGGGGCCCTCAAGGAGCTCCGCTGCCTTCTGAGCCTGGTGAGTGCCCCACCCCATCTCCATCCCTAGGATCACTCCTGTTCCCTACCTCTGCCCAGCCCTCAAAAATGGCCTGGGGAAGGGGTCAGCCTTACCTCTTCACTCTGCCCCCCAGTATTTTGGGATGCTGCTGCTCCTGTTTGCCACACAGATCACCCTGGGAATCCTTATCTCCACTCAGCGGGTCCGGGTGAGTTGGCTGTGGCCACCAGCACCACTTCACCCCCCAGGGTGGGGGTGATGAAAACAAAGCAGACAGGGGCTGACATAGACAAAGAGAAATAACAGAGAGAGATAGAGGACAGAAAGACAGAGATACAAAGTCAGAGAAAGACACACTGACAGGGATGGAGGGGGAGAGAGAAAAAGAACCAAAGGTAAACACGCAGGAAAGAGAAGAGAAAGAACATGCAGAGAAACAGAAGCCCCTCAAGAAGAGAGAGAGACTTGACCCCTAGAAATAGTGGGAGAAACAGAAAGATGGTAAAAACGGGCACAGAGAGTCTGAAGAACAGAGACATAGCTGATCATTCATTGAAGAACTGAGGCCAACACAAAGATGCACAAGGACCCCTTGGTGCTGAGACAGCCTGGGAGGGGCTGGAGCAGGGCAGATAGAGCTCAGCCTCATTCGTGGCCTCTCAGGTGGAGCGAAGCGTGCAGGACATCGTAAAGAAGACCATCCAAAACTACCACGCCAACCCGGAGGACACAGTGGCCGAGGAGAGTTGGGACTACGTGCAGTTCCAGGTGCGTGAGCCTCCCACCCCACTCTGAGGGGTACCCGTCCTCTAGTTCCCAGACTCTGACGTGCCTCGGCTCTATGCTTCGAGGTGACGCCTCTCTGACGTAGCCCCAGGCCCAACTCCAGGACTCTAAAGTATCCCAACCCCTGCCATGCCTAACGTGGTCCTGCCCCCAGATGATAACCTAACTAACTCCAACGTGCCCCAGTACCTCGACCCTGACGTGGCTCCACCCTCCGTCTCGATGAGATTCTGCCCCCGCTGCAACTTGGCTCGGTCCCCAACCCAAAGCCCCTTAGCGTGACCCGGCTTCCTACCCCGTAGTGACTCTGGATCCCACAGGTCCCCGACCCGGATGACATTCCATTCCCTGGACACACACGTGGCCCCGCACTCCCATCCACCTGTCCCCCTTCTAAGGCTGAATTTCACTGCCCACCCAGTCTCCGGTCCATAGGGTGATGCTGCAGCTCCTCCCCCAGCCCTACGTCACCCCGTTACTCCTGTCTCTCCCTGCCTCATGTTCCCATCATGTCCTCTGATCTCACTGCGACCCCAGCTTGGCCCACTGTCCTCCACCCCGCACCCACCACATAGCCCCCTGCTCCCGGCCATAACCTCATACCCATCACCTAGTCCCCTGATCCCCAGCATCCTCTTGCATCTCTCCAGTCCCAGTCCCTCTGACTCGTATCCCTGTCCCAGCTGCGCTGCTGCGGCTGGCACTCTCCGCAGGACTGGTTCCAGGTCCTCATCCTGAGAGGAAACGAGTCGGAGGCGCACCGTGTGCCTTGCTCCTGCTACAACTCATCGTCGGCCAACGACTCCGCAGTCTTAGATAAGATGACCTTCCCCCAGCTCAGCCGGCTCTCACCTCTGGCGCGGCCCGGACCCAGTACAGACCTCTGCGTGGTCTCTGCAAAAAGCCACATCTACCGCGAGGTGGGGAGGGGTTTAGAGCAGGAACTGCCCTAGTGAGTCGGGTCCTGCGGGAGGGGCTGGGCTGCAGGCGAGGAGCGTGACCTTCAGGATGCGGGGCCTTATTAAATGGGCAGTGTCTTCGAGAAGGGTGGGGCTACGAGGAAGGGAACCGCACAACAGGAGGCGGAGCTCTATAGGAGAGGGGCCTACACTCAGGATGGGGCCTAAAGAAAAAGCCGGGCTGGATCTGGAGCACTGATGTTTGAGGAGTGGCAAAGCTCGGACGAGATGAGGCGAAGGCGCAGAGACCAGAGAACCCTGGTTAACTAGGGGAGGGGATCGGTGCCTGAAGAGAGGCGAGGGCTGGGCTGAGAACGCGCGGTTTGGGCTTGAGGGCAAATCCTAGAAAGAATCCTACCTTTAATCTTTCCCTACGCCCCCAGGGCTGCGCGCAGAGCCTTCAGAAGTGGCTGCACAACAACCTCATTTCCATTGTGGGAGTCTGTCTGGGAATCAGCCTATTCGAGGTGATCTGGCCCCGCCCCCATTCGCGTTTGGCTTTATAATCCCTAGATGGCCCCGCCCTTCATTGCACGTCCTCGCATCCCGGCCCTCCCGTAGCTCCACTTAAACAGAATGGAGGAGACCTAGCTTCTGCGAGCCCTGGTTGGCCGTACGCAGACTCCTGCTATTGGCAGTATCGCTCCCCTTTCCCTGCAGGTGGGTGTCATGGTACTGAGCCTGCAGCTACAGCGCAGGACGCTCCGCCGGGAGACACAGCCGCAAGTGCCGGGTGCTGACGGTTCGAGACCCGGCCCCGGCCAGAGCGCTGACAGTGGCGGCGGGCGCCATGGCGCCCTCAGCAGCAGCGGGCGTAGCAGCAGTCCGTGGGGTGGCTGGGGCATGGCGGGAGCTTGCCCCGGCTGGGGGGAGAAGGCCCCGCAGGGCAAGCTGCCCATGGCCCTGGGGCCCTGGCCTCTTTGGGATCAGGATGAGGAGCAGCTCGAGACCGGGAGCACAAGTGCAGAAGTGGAGGCCGAGGCGGAATTAGAGGCCGAGGCGGAATTAGAGGCCAAGACGGTGGGGGACACAGATGAGCTTCCAGAATAAAGGACTCGAGGCTTGCTTCCTTCTAACCTTACTTTGTCAGGCTCTATCTCGACTTACTGCAGCCGGGTTTCTCCATCCTCTTCCAGCTGTTCCCGCCTCATTAGCTGCCACTTCTCAGTTCTCCCTCTAGCCCCGCCCATTGCTACCCACCCCCGTGACCCTGTCCCCCGGTACTTCCCCTGGCCCCGCCCCCTCACTTTTCTGGGGCTCCGGTGACCCCGCACGCATCGCCGGCACCCCTTCGCCCTTTCTGACGGCGTCTCCTTTCTCTGTAGCTCGGCTTCATGACGCTGTCGATATTCCTGTGCAGAAACCTGGACTACGTCTACGATCGGCTGGCTCGATACCGCTAGGCCCCGCCCCGACCCTTTGACGTGCCCGGCACTTCCCTGCCGCCTGTAAATATTTGTTTAATCCGCAGTTCGCCCCAGGCGTTGAGGCTTCCTCACTCCCCTGGGGACCCAGGTGTCTGCGGCCCCGTTGCTGTACCTCTCCCCCGGGGCTTCGTTTCCTTGCCTCATCTACCGGCCTGCCACCTCCCACAAGATTATCTTTCGCCTAAACCTCAAATAAATTTCCTGAACTTTGGTAAAATAGCTTTATCTTCTGTGAGAATGCAAACCAACCCATTTTGGGAGGGGGATGGAGGCAACAAAGTCTAGCCCACGACTCACGTAGAAGGGGGGAATGAGACTAGAAAGCCTCACCCCACTGCTTGCCCAGTTGAAACAAAGTCACAACCCTAACACCCACGTATAAATATCTCGTCATATTAAAAAAAGAAAGTCCAGGGCCCACCTGGCTCTGCTCCTGCACAGAAAGGGTTGATCACATGGGGGATGGGAGGGTAGAGGCAACTGGAAGACAGGAAGCAGTAAAAGCCAATGTGTGACTAGTGCCCTCCAAAACATCCAGAAGGGCTGTCAGAGGCTAAGCCAGTGCTGTACCTGGGGGTTGTCTCACTCCTGTCCCCAATCCCTGATGGTCTGGAGTGATAAATCCTTTCAGACATCCCCTGTGAGCTCCCACTATCAAGGTCTATCCTTTCTTCAGTCCCAGCCCATTCGTCTCACCAACCATGTTTTGGGGTCCCTTCTAACAGGGGTCAGCCCCAGGTGCTTAGGCTTGTGAGTTCATTCCCTTTTCATTTCAGCCCTCTCCTCAAATAAGAAGCATGAGGAGAGCCGAAGGTTCCTTCCTGGGAGAAGAGTGTTCTGGGGTTAGCCAGTTTTGGGATCCCCCTTCAGTCCCTGACCAGGCGGTAAATGTGATGCTGAGCCCCACGCTCACTGGTGGAGACCTCGAAGACATAGGCAGTGCAGAGCAGCAATTCCTGGGTATCTCTGTTTGTCACCACCTGCCAGGGAGGCCAGAAAAAGGGGCTTATGCTTGGAAGGGAGGGCAGGGAACATTGTGCCCTCCCCAAGCTATCATGGGAAACCCAGCAGGCCTCTTTTCCACTTCCCAGGAAAGGGGTTCCTGCCATATCATGTTCCCAAGCAAAAGGGATATCCAACATGTCAGATTCCCCGGGCAATGAGGGTTACTTACACTAAACTGAGGGTATTAAATAGTGTATCATGTCTCAGGGTCAATGAGGTCCCCACTACATCACACTTCCTAGGTAAAAGGGGTCCCTACCATGTCACAGGTAAAAGGAGTACCATCGCTTCAGGTTCCCCAGTCATGGGTCTCTACCTCAGCACATTCCTCAAAGTTAAAGGGGCTCCAACTATATCATGTTCTCTGAACTAAGGACAGGTTCCCTAGGATGTTGGGGATCTGCCTCGAGGTGTCCTCATATCAGCTTCCCCAGTGAAAGAGGGATCCCCTTATGTGAGAGTGCTATGAAGTCCCCACCACATCAATTCCTGGTTAAAAGAACCACAGGCTGAAGGCTCACTGTGGGGCCCCCACCGTGTCAGTTCCATGGGCAAAGGGGTCCCCTAGACTGAAGGTATGTTGAGGGCACTCCCCCCCCCTACATCAGGGCTCCTGCTCCAGCCTCGCCCCAGCATGTCACCTGGAGGATGGTGAAGTTCTCAAGGACGCTGTTCATCATGTATCGCTCGGGCAGCTGCCGCAGCTTGTGCAAGAAATTCACCAAGTACTCACACATGGGTGAGCGCAGCAGTCGGTACACAAACCTCCCGTCCTCCAGCTGGGCACGCTCCGTCTGAACCAGGGGACAGGGAATGGGGAGGACAGTGGCTGAGAGAGACACATGGGTCACCCCAGGAACCAAACTCCACCCCCTGCCTCTCAGATGCCACACTCATTCACGCTGCCATCATCCCACCCAGTGATCAGAGATGGGGCCCTGAACCCTCAGATATCTAGTTCAGGATTTCTGAGCCTGCAGACCAGGAACCCCTCCAGCCCTTCAAAGTGATACTCTGAACCCGCGATGACCTCTGAACTCCTCTGACCTCCAGGCCCTCACATACCCTCCAAACCCTCCTCCAAAGACCCCTCCATAACATCCCTATGTGACCTTTTAACTTAAGACCCCTCAAATCCCCAGCAACCCTTAAGTGTGACTTCTGAACCTCCTTGCCCTATGAACTCCTCCATATCCATAAAAACCTTCTAAATCTTATGGACTCTAAATCTACACGTTACCTTTCAACTCTCAAAGTGACCCTACTTGTGACTTTTGAACTCCCTATTAGCTCCAAACCCATACACTAAACCCCCAAAAGAAGCTGGGACCTTCCCATCATGCACACCCCCAAATGCCTGAGCCATCACAGCTCTGGATCCATTCTGCATCTCCAGAGTGGTTGGTGGCTGGGCACTCACCCGCCCAGAGCTTCACCCCTCCAGCCTCACCTCCACCTTCTCCACCACTTGCTTGCCAAAGGAGCAGACCTTGGAGGAACAGGTGAGGGTCATGTGCTCCAGGCTTTCGTACTGGCTGCTCACTCCGTAAAAGCCACTGCTGCTGCTGCTGCTGCCGACCCCCACCTCCTCACCATTTGGGCCCCAGTTTAGGTCCGCCTGGGAGATGAGGAGGCACAGGTGAGTAAGAAGGGATGTCCCTTATAAACAGTGAGGACTCTGCCCCATGGCCTGGTTTCCCTCATTGTTCTGCAGTTGCCCACCTCTCAGCTTTCAAAGTTCCTACCTCTCCATGGGCTGGTTTCTGGAGAAGACACACCCTTCCATCAGTATTGGAGAAGTCTGGGTCCCCAAAGTGGTCCTGACCCTCTCCCCTCAGTAATCCCCCACCAAAGGAGCCCTGGAATTCGACTTTTTTCTCTTGAAGTCCCCAACTCAAGAGTTCAACCCCTTCAAGGACCTGGTTTCTAAAGCTAGAGGCTACTCCTTAGCCTGGCAGGGCCTGGGGAAGCCTGACTCCTCTCTAGAACACTCTCCTTGGCCCTTTCAGCCAATTCTCAAAGGCCAGATCCCCTCCGAAACCGTAGTGGCCAAGTGTGTATACAATTGGCTGAGTGTCATTAGGCCAAGTGGGGCCTAATGAAGCGTAAGACCTCATCACACCGTTGGTCTGAATCACCTCATGAGGCACCTCTTCTTTCTAATTTTAGTCACTAACACTTTTGTCAGGTCACTGTCCTCAGAGATCTGACTCCATCCATCATTCTGGCAACAGGACTTTACATAGCCTGGCAAAATCAAAGGACTTACCAGCTGCTTCTTTGGGCCCTTTCAGAAACTAGGCTTCCTTCTCCAGACCTGGGACCTGGTGACAACTGTCTTCAGCCCTAACAATGCCTCAGACCTCAGCAGCACATCCCTAGAGCCATCTCAAGCCACCACTTCACATGCCAGAAAGCTTTATAACCACGATAGCTGCATATCCAGCAAAACCAGTAAAGTTCAAACCCCAGGAGGCTTCCTTTTCAGAGACTAGATGCCTCCAACGCCCTGGTTACCAAAGAATTAATACTCCCTAAACATTCACTTAATGTGCATTGAGCCTCTATAGCATCAGTCATTTTTCTGGACACCAAACCAAACAGGCCTGAGAAAGACCCAAGATGACTAAGACCCCTCTTAGTCACAATTATATATATACCACACGGTATCAAGTCTGTATATAGCAAGTGCTCAGTAAATGATTGTTAAATAAATACAGGCCTTTACAAAGCCACTCACCAGATCCTTCAATGACTTCCTCAAGGCCAGACATTCTCTAGCAAGAGGCTGTGGTGGAATCTAGAAAAGCCTCAGATCCCTCTTTAGAAAAAGGACCTTTTGATGACTCTATTGGCTGGGGAGAGGGGGCCATTCCTTAGCAACAAGGCTTGTTGTGGTCAGTTGGGGCATGAGAAAGCCTGAAACATGGCAAGCCAATCCCCAGGGCCATATTAGTCACAAGACTGGGTATGGCAAAGTCTAGTGGGATCTGGGAAAGCCCAAGTGCCTCCATCCTGCCTGGGGGCCAGAATTTTCATGGTCCTTGTTGCAAAGGAGGCTGACACTCCAAGCCATGAGGACTGACTGGTGAGGCCCAAGCTGATTTGGTAGGTCCTGAGACTATCTCCCTTAGAGCCAGAGGACTTAGCTGGGATACCATGTGATTTATGAGCACTTTTTGTTTTGCTTCAGGAACTTACCCAGAACTTGACCAGGAAAAAGGCGTGGGGGGGCCCACGATCATACAGCTCCCGCAGACCACCCTTTTTCTCAGGGAATTTATCATAGATCTGCCGGACATCCACGCTCTCAAGTGGGGGTGCTCCAGGGCTGGGGCAGTGCTGGCTGATGTGTACGAACAGGTGCCTCTGGTACTGAGGAAGGTCAGCCATGGGTGAGAAGTGGGAGGTGGGCTGGACCCCCAACCCTCACTGCCTAAGCCCATCTCCCACACCTGTCACCATCCACACAGTCCCAGTGAGTTGTTCTACACTCCAAACAGCACTGGACCTGACCCTGAGGCACTGTCCACACTCCCTTCTGCCCCTCCACTCCCACGGTCCCCAACTCTCTGCCCTATCCCCTCTTTTCCATTCCCACTGGCCCAGCCTCAGCTCAGGCCTCTTTCTCTCTCACCTTGTCCCAGCCTCTTCCCTGGCTTCCCAGCGTCAAACCTCTCCTTTCTAGTTCATCACTCACATGGCTCCAAAACTGACCCTGGCCCTCTGCTGCTGATAGTCCTCCCATGGCTCCCCAGTACCCCCAGGACAAAGCCCACACCCCCTCAATCTGGCCCTGTACAGAACAGGTGCTCATGAATGTTCAATGGATGGATGGATGGGAATACATACAGCCTGCATCCAAGACTCCCTATCTGTCCCCATTCTCATGACTTCTTGTCTTGACTTCTTCCATATCCTAAAGTCCTTCCCATCTTCTCCTCCAATACAAATCTTCTGTCTATCTTCCCAGGCCAAAGTTCATTCAAATCTGCCTCTTCCTGGAAGCCTCCCTTGATCACAATCAAATGGAATCTCTCTACCCCATCACCCTGAGAAGAAAGTCTTGGTCCCTCAGATTGGTAATGCCATCTCCTTCAGAACCAGCACCTGCCCACCTATCTGCAGCCTCACCAGCTCCCACCATATTCTTTTATTTGTTTCCCTGAAAACTTCATGCTCTGCCGATCTCTATATCTGGAACATCCAATTCTGCAAAAATGGAAAACTCCTATATAATCCTCAAAGCCAAAATCAAACATTATCATCTCAAGGAAGCTTTCACTGACTCCCCAGGCAGAATTAATCCTCTATACACCCACAAAAACTTGAGCTTCCCCTACCCCAACACATTCTCATTATTCACCAGACATCTATCAAAAGAGCTACTCTATGCAGGCACTATACTGGGTCCCGAGGCTACAAGACAAAGTCCCTGACCTCACAGTCTACTGGCAGAGACAGAAAATATAATAGTCAACCCACAGAAAATATAAATTTCAGTGAGTGATGTACGCTGTGAGGAAAATCATAATCAAGTATAGTAAGGGGGTCAAAAGTGATGGCGGCTGGTATTTTCCATAAGGTGGTTTGGGAAAGCCTATTTGAGAAGATAATCAAGCAAAGGTCTGAATGAATGGAGAGAGTGAGGCATGGGGATATCTGGGGAAAGCACATTCCAGGAAGCAGGAACAACAGGTACCAGGCCCTGAGGCAGGAGTGGGCCTGACCTGTTTGAGAAAGAGCAAGGTGGTCAGTGTGGCTGGAGCAGAGAGAGCAAGGGTGAGAGGGTGGGAGGTGAAGGCAGAGTGGGAATGAGGGTCAGATCATGCAGAACCTTGTGGGCCACTGAAAGGACTTCAGCTTTTGCTCCAACTGGGAAGGGAGGGTTTTAACCTCATTCGACTTGAGTTTTACCAGGATCACCATATACAGTTATTAGTGTTTTAATTAGAGCTTATGTGGTATGGCTGAGACTGCTATGTGTTCACAAGTCCTGTTTCCTTTTATACCACTAAACTACATTTCCCAGGCTCCTTTGCAGTTAGGTGTGACCACATGACTAAGTTCTGGCCAATGGGATGTGAGTAGACCTGATAGTTGCCATTTGCAAGCAAGCCCCATAAAACCTCCTGAACTATCTTGACTCTCTCCCTTCCTCCATCTGCCAGCCAGATGCAGAGAATCCGAGAGCAGATTCTGAAGCCCTAGAAAATAGCAGAGCCAAAAAATGGAAGGAGCCTGGACCCCTAAATCACTGTGTGGAAGGCTCCTGATGAACACCCACACTGGAATGTGACATGAGTGAAAATTTTCTATGGTGTTCAGTTCCCCTGACAGTTGGGAGTTGTTTCTTGTCAGCATCTGTCTCCATGCTAGCCCAGGAGAAGCTTGAGCCCAGAAATAAGATCTACTTTTCCAAGTTCCTACTATGCATTACAAAGCCTGGAAGACAGTAGGAACTAAACCACGTTTGATGAATGAATGAGCAAACAATGTCCTGGAGAATTTCTCTGACCTTCCCAGTCTGTGACCCTATGACCTTCCAGTTCCTTTATGCTAGTAGTTCTCAAAGTGTGGTCCTCAGACCAGCCACATCAGCATCACCTGGGAGCTTGTTAGAAATGCAAATTCTTAAGCCCCACATCAGATCTAATGAATGAGAAATTCTGGGGATGGGGCTCAGCAATATATTTTAACAAGCCCTCCAGATATTCTGATACATGCTAAAGTCTGAGAAACACTGCTTTATACCTTCCCTCCTTAACACCCTCTACATTACAGAAGCCCCCAGTGACTATCCCAAAATTTCACTCACAGAGTCAACTGCATCCGGCAGTTCCACAAAGGCCGAGAACTCCACCAGTTGCAACCGGGCAGTACCCAGGGCCCGAGCCTGCCAAGCTGGGGGTGATGGGGCAGGTGGGGGCAAAGGTGAGAGGGCTTGAGGGGGCTCATACCCTAGAGAGAGAAAAGAACAATAAAAATTGCTATCATTTATTAAATATATCAGGCACTGTGCTCTCTTGCCTGCCTCCACTTAGAAGCTGAAAAAGCTAAATACTCACTTTCCCAGCCTCCCTTGCAGCTAGAGGTGGCCAAGTGACACAGTCCTGGCCAATGAGACGTTAGGGGGAATCTGCTGGGGGGCTCCTGGGAAGGAGTTTCTTCCTGAATAAAAAAGACAGAACTTTGGGAGGAGAAAGTTTTTGGCCCTGGCCAAGTCCCACTTAGGACATGATGGCTGGAGTTGCAACAGCCATCTTGGGACAATAAGACAGAGGCTAAGGGAACTATAGAGATTCTAGTCCTGATATTGCTGAGCCAGCACAGGAGCAGCCCACTTCCAGACTTTTTGTTATGTGGAATTGTTAAAGCCTTCACTATTTATGGCACTATTAATTTGGGTATTCTGTCACTTGCAACCAAAAGTATTCCTAATCGGTGAATCTGTGGAACTTGAAAGAGATAGGGACTCCCCTTCTTTCACCAATGTGAGTTCTTAGGGCCACATCAGCAGGAGCATGAACTTCTGGAAGCCATCTTTGCTGCCAAGTGGGCAGTCTGACTGGGAATGAAGCCACCACACAGGAAAGCAGATCAAAGCCAGTCCCAATGCTGCTACCATTTGAGCCCCTTGATCAAGCCATTCCTGAAGCCATATCATAGACTCTCAGTTACTTGAACCAATAAATTCATCTTATTCTTCTTTCTCTTGCTTCAGCTATTTTTTTTTTCCTTTTTGTCTTTTTTCATGTCCGGCAA
>NW_007727291.1:350198-357444 GCF_000696425.1 Galeopterus variegatus | reverse complement strand
CGGGAGCGCCGCCACGCTTCCCAAGCAGCACACTGTAGCAGTGCGCCACCGGGCCGGCCCGCTTCAGCTATCTTGATTTGGGTTTCTATCACTTGTGACTGAAAGAATCTTGACTATTACGCTTCCTAATGTCTCATAAGCTAGCAAGTGGCAAAACACAAACCCACTGTGTCTGGCTTCAGAAGCCATGCTCTTACTATTACAAATTCTGCAATGGTTATCTTTCCATGCCACACACTCACCCTGACTCAGAGCTGGGCCTCAGTAAGAATGTGTCCCCTGATTAATGGAAGGGAAGGCAGTTAGGGTCAAGGAGAGGGAAGACAGAGGAGGCTGGACAGTATGCTCTTTCTTACCTGGGAGGTCAGTAGATGGGGGAGTCAGTGACAAGGAGAACGGTGTCTGTGTGAATGGCTTCACGCTGAGGGAGAAAGGAAGTCAGGGGTCAGCAAGGTGGAAAGATGCTAACTGTACCAGCTAATGTTTCCTGAGGGGTCACAACAAGCTGGACCCTGTGCTAGCACATTGTGTGCGTGATCTCAATGAAGCCTCACAGCCTATGAGGTAGTTGCAATTAATACTCTTCTCATTTTACAAATGAGGAGATTGAGGCACAGAAAAGTCGATTGACCTACCCAAAGTCACTCACCTGGGGTGCAGTGGAGCCTGAACTTGAACCTGGGTCAGTCCCAACCACAAAGCCCATGATCTTGATGATGACATTTCAGTACTTCTCACAAAATGGCAGAAAGAGAAGAGAAACCAGGTCTTGGGAGGTGGGGAAAAGACACAGAAGATGGGGAATTTGTAGAAAGAAGAGGCCAAAGGGTCGGGAGGGTGGAAAGAAAATGACCAGCAATCAGGAGATGGGACATCAGGCCAAAGGTCAGGATGGGGGGGCAGTGTTGTCCAACAGAACTTTCTGTGTGTTGGAAGTGTTCCACATCTGCACTGTCCAATGCAGTAGCCACTGGCCACATGGCTACTAAGCACATGACAGGTGACTAGTGAGCACTAGTGTGGCTAGTGTGTCTGAGGAACTGAACTTTTATTTCATTTTAACAAATTTTAAATTAGATAGCTGCACGTGGCTAGCGGCTATAGTATCAGACAGCTCTAGAAGACCAGAGGTAGCCCAGGAGATGATGGTAAGGAAACTTAAAGGTCAGAGGTCATGGAGACAGGACATGGGGTAAGAGGTCAGGAAAGAGGTCAAGAGTCAAAAGACCAAGATCAGAAAGAAACTCCAGTGACATTCAGACTCTGATTCCCAGGGGCTCTTTCCTAGTCCTTGCTATCCCAATTCTGACATCTGAACTCCAATATTCATTGGACATCATCTTGTTACCAGGGCCACTGTTCAAATGCCACCTCCTCAGAGGCCTTTCCTGAGCCCTGTCTAATATAGAGCTCATACCTCCAGCTTTATTTCTCATATTTATTCCTCTTCTTCTTAATTCTTATTCATTTGTTTACATATTTATTGTCTGTCTCCTCCTCTCCCCAAGTATAAAGCTCCATAAAGGCAGATACTCTATCTTGTTCACTGCTGAGTCTCTAAACCAAGTACAGTACCAAGCACTTAGTAGGCACTCAATAAATATTTGTCTGGCCAATTGCTTAATACTGTCCTTCTCTTGCTACATGTAACTCACCAAATTTTCCTACCTCAGGGCCTTGTCACCTGCTGTTTTCTCTGCCTAAAATATTCCCATCCCATTCTTCACCTGGCTTAGTCTTATTCAGCCTTCAATGTTACCTCCTCAGAGAAACCCCTAGAACTTTCTTTACCACCCCAGAATCTGTTGTGGTTCCTCACAGCACTTCACATACTCTTCAATTTTGTGTTCATGCAGGTGATTTTTTTTTTTTTTTTTTTTTTGTCTTTTGTCATTTTTCCGTGTCCGGCAACGGATCGCAACCCTCAGTGTTGCCCCCGTACCGGACCGGGACCAGCAACGGGATCGCAACCCTCGGTGTTGCTCCCGCGCCTCGCTCAGCCAGTGAGCAGGAACCAGTCTGTATGTGGGATCCGAACCCTCGGGTGGGAGCGCTGCCGCGCTTCCCAAGCGGCGCACTATCCAGTGTGCCACCGGGCCGGCCCGCAGGTGATGTTTTAATTAACATTTGTCTCCCCCAATTGACTAGAAACTCCATTAAAGCAGGGACCCCAGAACTTGGTGCAGTTCTTGCCAAACTGCCCCTCCTTCCAGCTCCAACCTCTCCCCTGCGAACCTGCAGTTCCTTCAGACCCTGGGACTTGTTCTGATGCTTTCCTGTGTCCCCATCTAGCAGCTCCCAGTGAACTTTCTTCTCTCTGAGTCTGGATCTCACAGCCTGTCACTTCACTTTCTCTGGCAACACCCTCAATACTCCTGCCTCACCCTGTGGCCGCACTACTCTACCCATGCCCAGCCTGGATCCATTTGCTCCTCTCTGGGCTGAAAAATGCACTCCCTATGAGCCTCTAGGGCTCACTTCCATTCTTCTAGGCTAGAAACACATCCTGTCACCCTTCAGTGCTCTCTCAGAGCTGAAAAAGATATTGCCATGAGCCTCTGGGATCCATTTTCTTCCTTCTGAGTCTGAGAAAAGATAATAACCCCTGCTGTACCCTCATGCCTGAGAACCACCTCAATGCGATGAGAATGAGCCTTTCCATGAGCCTCTGGGACTCCACTCATCCCTCCCAGGAGCCTTTGGACCTATAGAGGTTCCTGACATTCTGGACCTATAACTGCCTTTCCCATGAGCCTCTGGGGCCCATACAACCCCACCGGGAGGCCATTATCCCTATGGACATCATCCAGGCCTTTCCTACTTATCAAGTCCCATGCTGAGCTCATTTCACCCTCAAACTCATTCCTCCCCTGGGGATCGCACCAACTACAGCCACCAACCAGACCCCAGGTATTGTCCTTGCCTCCTCCCTCCTTCTCAGCCCAGCAGGCCCTAGCCCTGTCCCTCCTATTCCTGACACTGCCCTGTCCCTTCCTCACTATCCCAGCTCAGAACTATTCCTGGGCACTTATCAGGAATCATTGCCAGGTCTTATCCTAATCATTGTACATGTGTTAAACTCATTTATTCCAACAACACTGTGAGGAAGGTACTATTATTATCCCCATTTTAGAGATGAGGAAACTGAGGCTCTGAGTGTTGAAGTCACCTACCCAAAGGCCCATAACCAGCAAAGGGCAGAGATAGAATTCAAATCCACATAGCCTGGCTCCAGAATCTGTTCAAAAGGGAGTTGGGAGCTAGAAGGTAGGTTGAGAAAGGTCTGTGTGGGAACATGGGGGTGGTTGGCAGGTGCTGAGCCAGGATACAAAGTACTCACTCTGGAACATTCCAGGGGGGCCCAGAGCCCCCTGACCAAAACTGGAAAAGCTCAGAGGCCTAGAAAAGAGACAAAGCAGGGGGGTCAGTCAGTTCCCTCTTGGCAACTGCAGCCCCATCCCTCCACCCCCAAACCCCACAATCCTCAACCCAAGGCCACCTGAGGACCAGCAGGACCCAGTTTGGCCTGCAAGGAAGGTGCCGAGATGAGCTGGGCCGAGGACATGGTAGCCATCGTCTGGAAAGCCTTGTCCTTAGAAACCTGATCCTGGAGGAAAAGTTGGAGGTCCATGTCAATGGGGAGTCCCAGTCATTACAGCAAAAGTGGGAAAATGATAGGGCTGGGCAAGGATGGGGAGATGTGAGTTGGGGAGTCAATGTAAAGGGTTGGGGATGGTTGAACTCCTTCTCACTATAGCCCTCTGGCCCTCCTGACCTCCTCAGGGATGGGGCAGTTGTCTGGGTAAGAGTGGGTGGGAGGACAGGCAGAGGGGCTTACCACATTCAAGGCCTGCACAAGGGCGTGGCGAGCGTGCCAAAGAAGGAAAGAAAACACGACTTAGGAAGTGAGGCCTGGACTCCCCCACCACCTCCCTGCCCTACCAGCCCACACAGCCCAGCCACCCCGAGCTGAGCAATGGGGCTAAGGGGGAGCAAGGGATGAATATGGAACAGGACGTAAAGGTGGCCAGCCCTAGAGAGGAAAAGGGGTTTCCATGCCCAGAATAAAAGGCAGTAATGAGGGTTTCTAGGTCAAGAAAGAGCAGGAAGAGGAGGTTTCCAGATGCCCAGGCTGCAGGAAATGAGAATTTCAGAGCCAGAGGGACTAGGAGGTGAACATTTCTTAGTCCAGACAGGACAGAGAGGGAACAGAGAAGATCCAGAAAATGCTGGAAGTGCTTTTTAGACCTAGAGAGAAAGGAAGAGAAGGCTTCCAGGTACACAAAGGAACAGGGAGTAACTGTCCCCAAGTCCAAAAGAAGAGGTAGAAAAGACTTCACACGCAGTAGGGCAGAAAATAAGGGTCTCAGGCCAAGAGGGAAGAGGAAACCCAGAGGAAGAAGAAAAGAAAATGGATGTGAAAATCTCTGGCAGGAAATGAAGACTTCTGGGCCCAAAAAGAGCAGATGGGCCACATGGGTGCTGGGAAATGGGAAGATGCACCAGAAGAGACGAAGAGGGAATCCTCATAGAACAAGAGGGAAAATTAAATGAGACCATCAGGAAAAGCAAAAGGGGGGACAGGAGGGAGATGACAACAGTAGCCGAGGGAGAGGCTTGGTGGCCCATCCTTCTCACCTGTCCTAAATCTCCATCTTAGGGAGATGACAACAGTAGCCGAGGGAGAGGCTTGGTGGCCCATCCTTCTCACCTGTCCTAAGTTAAATCTCCATCTCTCTCTGTATAGACCTCTCCCTATCCAGGATCTCAGTCACCCCCCTTCCTATGGGTCTTTATGCACCCCCCTTGCTGGGTCACTGACCTTGGGTGTCTGGATACAACACCCCCACCCCTGCTCCATCTACAGAGGTCCCCAACCCCTGGTCCCCCTCTCTCTGGGTTTCAGTCCCCTTCTCAGGGTGTCTGTCGTGGTCCCTACCTTCAACTTGGACTGGATTTCCCTCGATTTCCTTCGAGCTAAAACCTGGATGTGACTAGAGACCTGGAGGAAGCAATGAAAAAGCAGATTCAGGCCACAGCCGCCCTCCCCTTGTGTCCTCTATCCCTTCCCTCCCTCCAGGTGCCCCATGGAGCTGCTAGAACATGAAAGATGACAAACACACAGAATATGCTAACCATCTCAGGAGCATCCGAACACAGAGGTGTCCATAAAGGCCATTCTTCCCAGGAACTCACTAACATCACTGATCTTCCCCATACCCAGTAAAGCCAGGCCTCCTTCCTCTTTCCCATCCTTCCCTTTTTGGCTCTTTTGGTCTCTGACTCCCTGGTTCTATCCCAAAATAGGCATAGTTAGAATCTACTAACAGACATGCCAAGAAGACAGACAAAAGCACGTGAACCAGGTCCTCCTTGAACCTGAGCCTGCCCATACTAGGATGGCCTTAAGAAGACAAGCCCATCCGAGACGGAAGCCCACAAGTCAGTCCTGAGACCTGTTTGCGAGTTCGGGTCTTCCCCGTTCTCAGCTTGATGTAGCGGGCAATCAGTTCATTCCGACCTGAAGAGTCAAAGATGGAACAGAGTTAGACGTTCAGCAGAACTTCCCAACAGATTGATGTAGCGGGCAATCAGTTCATTCCGACCTGAAGAGTCAAAGATGGAACAGAGTTAGACATTCAGCAGAACTTCCCAACAGAGAGAGGATGGCCTTAAGAAGACAAGCCCATCCGAGACGGAAGCCCACAAGTCAGTCCTGAGACCTGTTTGCGAGTTCGGGTCTTCCCCGTTCTCAGCTTGATGTAGCGGGCAATCAGTTCATTCCGACCTGAAGAGTCAAAGATGGAACAGAGTTAGACATTCAGCAGAACTTCCCAACAGAGAGGATACCAGGGAAGAAGAGAGCAGCAATAATCCCCAAAGGGCTTCAGCAAGCTGTGCTATGGGTCTCCTCAGCTAAATGGGAGCCAGACTGCCTGGGTTAAAATCCCAGCTCCATCACACACTAACTCTATGACTTTAGGCAAATCACTTAACCTTTATGTGCCTCAGTTTCCTCATTGGTACGAATGGTGCTGCTAGCTCCTACCTCAGAGTCATTGTGAGGATACAATGTATTTTCGTGGGAACTGCACTCAGAGCTCCATAAATTGTTATTATCATTATTGCCATCAGTGGGGGGATAGGGCAAAAGACAGGGATGGACTCACCATACATCTTGCCTTCATCAGACAGGATGATTTTCCGGCGGCCACAGGGTGGGTAGATGGCCAAGGCCTCCTGAAAGCTCTGCTCAATGTCTGGGCTCCAGACACCCTCTGCATCTGGGCCACCATCTCCCCCAGCCCCCTCACTGCCTCCAGTGCCCTCCTCACTGCCTTCCTCACTGCCTGTCCAGCCGCTGCCATCATCCAGGGGGGCCCCAGCCCGGGGTTCCCCCATCTGGGCCTGAAGGAACACAGAGATCAGCACCCTTCCCCCAACCAACCCACAGGGACTCAAAGCTATGACAGCTGGGAGTCCCAAGTCCTGGTTCTGAGGGAGGAGGGGATGGGGGCCTGGACTCCTGGGTCTGAGGGCCTGGATTCCTGGGTCTGAGGGAGGAGGGTGTTAGAAGGCTTAACTCCTGGGTCTGAGGAAAGCAGGAAGGCTGGAGGAGAAAGGGGCTGGGTTTCTGGGGAAGCTTAGGATGGGAGTGTTCTCTGATTTTCCAGAGGAACTTGGATTGTGATAAAGTCTTGAATATCCCAGAGTAATACCTAGGGCTCATGAGGGCTGAAACTTTGGGTATGGATCACTGGTTTTAATACAGGAGTCAGGGGCTAGTTGCAGGGAAGGAGGGTGTGGGTAAAAGCTTCTCAGTCCCACCCCAAGAGCAGGTGGCTGGGATGTAAGCAGCAGCTGCCAGGAAAGAAGGAGGAGGGGAAAGGCCCAAGTAAAGCTGAGGGGAGATCTAGAGAGAGAGGGACAGAGACCCAGAGAGACAGGAGTACACAGACCCAGAAAGGGAGAGAGAAACCTTGAGAAAAGGGAACGAAGACTCAGGGCAGAAACTGAGCCCAAGACAGGAAAAACTCACAGAACCCCAAGGTGGGGGGCAGGGGCACCCACAGAACCCCAGGCTGGAGGGTAGGGGCGCCCTGCCATCAGGAGAGCCAGAACAAAGGGCCCAAGTCTCCCCTCCCCCAGCTTCCCACAACCCCCATCAGGGGTGGGGCTGGCCGGCGGAGGCACCTCCCCACTGGCCCCCAGCCCCTCCCTCTCCTTCTCCCCCCCGCCCCTCCCC